>NW_026111418.1:439131-449131 GCF_024679095.1 Eriocheir sinensis | reverse complement strand
TTTTGCTCTTTTTTCCCCTATTTTTTGGTGTTCTTTTCTATATCATCCCTCTTTGATGTTCTTTGGTCTGGATGAGCCTCTTTCTCCCCAGAAAAGACCCACCCATAATTTTGGTGATGTTAGTTTGGGGCCGAATGGTGGATGATGTTTCTTTGTATGTTACTTTTCTTGACGATCTGTTATTGTTGCTACTTTTCTTTTGCGATGTTTTTTTCTCTTTTTCACATTTTTTTGGTGTTCCTTTCTATATCATCCATTTTTGATGTTCTTTGGTCTGGATGAGCCTCTTTCTCCCCAGAAAAGACTCATCCATAATTTTGGAGATGTTAAGGCCTGAAGGTGGATGATCTGTGTTTTTCATTTTCTTATCTTGATGTTTTGTTACTATATTTTCCTTTTCTGGTGTTCCTTTTTATTTTCCTTTTCATTGGTGTTCCCATCACGTGGATTGTCTACGACATCTAACAGGCACCACAAGCCCAGTTTATTGTTCGGAGTTTGCTCTCCTAGACAGACTGCCTACCACGTCTGACGAGCTCCACCTGCCCGGGTTTATCCTACGTAGTTTCCACTCCAAGGCAGATTGCCCACCACGGCTGACAGGCTCCACTTGCCCAGGTTTATTGTTCAGGTTGCTCTCCTAGGTGTATTACCTATGGCGGCTCACGAGCCCAACCTGCCCGGGTTTATTGTTCAAGTTTGCTCTCCTAGGTGAATTGCCTACCACGGCTAACGAACCTCACCTGCCCGGAGTTTGTAATCAGGTTGCTCTCCTAGGTGAACTGCTTTCGCTAACGACCTCCACCTGCCGGGTTTGTAATCGGAGTTTGCTCTCCTAGATGAATTGCTTTGGCTTACGAGCTCCACCTGCCCGGGTTTGTAATCGGAGTTTGCTCTCCTAGATGGTGCTTTCGCTAACGACCTCCACCTGCCCGGGTTTGTAATCGGGTTTGCTCTCCTAGGTGAACTGCTCACGCTAACGACCTTCACCTGCCGGTTTTATAATCGGAGTTTGCTCTCCTAGATGAACTGCTTTCGCTAACAGCTCCACCTGCCGGGTTTATTGTTCGGAGGTTGCTCTCCTAGGTGTATTACCTGTGACGGCTCACGAGCCCAACCTGCCCAGGTTTATTGTTCGGGTTGCTCTCCTAGGTGTATTACCTATGATGGCTCACGAGCCCAACCTGCCCAGGTTTATTGTTCAGGTTGCTCTCCTAGGTGTATTACCTATGACGGCTCTGACCCAACCTGCCCAGGTTTATTGTTCAGGTTGCTCTCCTAGGTGTATTACCTATGACGGCTCACGAGCCCAACCTGCAGGTTTATTGTTCGGAGTTTGCTCTCCTAGGTGTATTACCTATGACGGCTCACGAGCCCAACCTGCACAGGTTTATTGTTCGGAGTTTGTTCTCCTAGGTGAATTGCCTACCACGGCTAACAGACCTCACCTGCCCGGGTTTGTTGTTCGGGTTTGCTCTCCTAGGTGAATTGCCTACCACGGCTAACAGACCTCACCTGCCCAGGTTTGTTGTTCGGAGGTTGCTCTCTAGGCAGATTGCCTACCACGGCTAACAGCCCCACCTGCCCGGCGTTGTAGCCGAAGATCTCCGGCACCTCCGTCGGGGTCCCGATGGACGCCGATGCGCCCTGCCGGGAGGCGAAATTTTTTTTCCCAAACGATTTGGAGTGTGGGGGCGGGGCTTAAGGGATGCCTGTGTAGAGAAAACGAATTTTATGGGTAACTTTAAGTGATGCGTGTCTAGAGAAAACAGATTTTATGGCTGACTTAATTATAATATATTATTAACAATCACATTCTCTCTCTCTCTCTCTCTCTCTCTCTCTCTCTCTCTCTCTCTCTCTCTCTCTCTCTCTCTCTCTCTCTCTCTCTCTCTCACAGACACCTCTCTCTCTCTACCCTCTCTCTCTCTCTCTCTCTCTCTCTCTCTCTCTCTCTCTCTCTCTCTCTCTCTCTCTCTCTCTCTCTCTCTCTCTCTCTCTCTCTCTCTCTCTCTCTCTCTCTCTCTCTCTCTCTCTCTCTCTCTCTCTCTCTCTCTCTCTCTCTCTCTCTCTCTCTCTCTTGAATATGGAATATAAATCTATAACTTTGGGGTAGACGTAGCTCCTGAGGTAAACTACTGGAGAGGAATTCTGTGGATACGTGACAGGTAATACAATAGTCACTCTTGCTAGTTTTCTATAGAGCGCGTCGTTTCTCACGCGTACGAAACAGGTACCGTCATCACAAGCACGACTGTCAACAGGCAGATATGAAAAGGTTTCCCTCTCTTGTGTGTAATACTTTGAAGGTATGTTTCAAATACTCTTACTTTATATCTTATGTGTAGCCTACTCATTATGTTCATAGTCACAGTATTAAGAGTTCCGCACCACAGGAAGTGTCCATGCAATAATGTTTTGTGTGGGGTACGTTTAGTGGTCATGAATGACACAACATTACATGAGCATTTCAGCATCATCTCAGTCATTTAGTTTGATTTTTTTGTGCACAATAATATCTACTTCAGCACCTGAACTGTAGCAAACCAATCTGCATTATGTCTCCCTATATAATATATGTAGCTATACATTCACGTGTAATTTTATTTACCACATTTGTAACTATGCTAGACTAAAATGCCTGAAACCAATTTTAGGTTTCGAGCGTGGAGAATCGTTAAATCAAGAGCAGGTACCGCCATAAAAAATAAGACATCAGAAAATTTCCTTCCTCCGTGTGCCATGCCTTGAAAGGTATGTTTCAAACAATTTTACCTTGTATCTGAAATGTACTCATTAAGTTTATTAGTCATAATATGAGAGCTCCACTACAAGTGGTTGTTTTCTTATATATATATATATATATATATATATATATATATATATATATATATATATATATATATATATATATATATATATATATATATATATATATATATATATATATATATATATATATATATATATATATATATATATATATATATATATATATATATATATATATATATATATATATATATATATATATATATATATATATATATATATATATATATATATAAATATATATATATATATATATATATATATATATATATATATATATATATATATATATATATATATATATATGATTGATTGATTGATTGTTACACAAAGGTTAATATACGTGATGAAGTTTTACATCTTAACTGCCTTACCTCCATAAAACCTTTACATGAATGACATTAAATGGAAATCTGTTATTTATTATAGCGACAGTTCAACCTCTGGATTTGTCTCTCCCCGAATAGGCTATACTTGTGCTAAGGACGGTACGCACAGACGGTACACATGTCATCGGAACTTGACATGCATCCTTCTGAGTCATCAACTATGGATGCATCTATAAATCTGTGATTTCGACAGTTCAAGGGGGAAAAATGACATTTCCATCAAGAGTTACCCAGACCTATATGTAAGTTTTCTGCAGTTGCTTAATACATAACTAAGAGGAGTAATTTTTATATGCTCTGTTGATTATCAATTCTCAGATGCTTCTGCTTTCAGAAATTTAGGTTCAGAATATTAGAATGCAGCAAGTAATTTATACCTATTATTGTACTTTACATGTTTGTTGCAGGATTCCTTACCAACTGGTTATGATTATCATATTTGCAAGCATCAAGTCGTGGACAAAGGATATGAAGCAGAGTTTAGAATAGCCATTGACAGTGAAGAAAGTGCTAGAACTTGGATCAAACAATACCAAAAGATTAGTAAGGTTACTCTCCGGGTAGCAGCAACAAAGCCTACAAGTGGTAAGGCGAACCTTTTCAAAATCTTCTATCGATGCCAGCACAAGACATTGCCACGTTCAGTGACAGCCAATCAGAAAACTTCATCTAAGAACACATTGTCCAGCACAACAATTTGACTGTTAAAGGAATACCTGCACAACTGAACAAGTAAGTTCCACCAATTAATCCTAAGTACGGGAGTTTACTCGTACATGTAGTCGTACGTAGTTTTAGTAAAAAAAATTAACAGGTAACACTATGAACATTATACCTAAATGATAACATAATAGCATAAGATAATGTTGGAAACTGCAAAATGCCTACATGACTGAGGAATTGAAATGGTTCAAGGGTATCAATAATAGCAATATAAGCAGTTTTGATAATTGGTTCATAGTCAAGACAGAACTAGAATCAACGGGTTTAAGTTGGATAAATTTCGTTTTAGAAGAGATATTGGTTAAAACTGGTTCGGTAAATAGAGAAGTCGACACCTGGAATAGTCTTCTTAATAGTGTAGTTAGTAGGAATACTTTATATAAAATCAAGAAGCTACACAGACTCTTTTGTGTGATCTTACGTTAATTCCCCAAGGGAACAACTGACCATTTCATATGCCAATATTAAGAGCATTACAGCCTTCATTAAGTCGCTTGAGGGTGCTCCGTGATAATGACGCTCGGCTCATAACTGAGAGAGCTTGGGTTCGAATCCCGCGAAGTGGAATTATTTTTGGCTATTTTTCCGTAAGCCCTAACCGTCTGTCCACCCAAGAAGTGAAATGGGTATCTGTTGTCATTTTGGGGGCTGTGACCCGTTTCCATGGGTCCTGTCCTCCTCAACTGTAATTTCTTCCACTTCTGTTTCTCTCTGGCATATGATCTTCGATGTTATTCCAGTCTTAACTAAACTTTCAACATTAATATTCTGGTCCATGAAACAAGGCATCGAAGATAAGAAAATGTACTTAATTTAGATTAAAACATCTATGTCAGATAAATTGCTGTAAATTCTACAGTTAACTGAAATCTACATCTTCTCCATTCTAGATCCAAAAATGAAGACCTTCACTTGCCGATCTATCCAACTGTGGTCAAGATCAAATACACTCATAACCACATGATCAACAGTGCAGATACCCTTAAGCATAGAGATGTTAGTGAGGATACCATAGAGATCTTAAAAAACCTGTATGCCAAAGGCCATTCTCCTGCATCTGCACTGAACACACATAAGTTAGACATGCAACTGCAACATGAGAAAGACTATGTTTACGAAGCTGCAGATCGTGCCAATTGTCCAGATATACAGTTCTGCCACAGGTAAGATTAAGAAATTCGGTTAATCTAAATTAAATTCAGTTCTTTTATATCAAGTTGAATTTGTAAACTTCAGGGTTTCAATTTGACGTAAAGTTATTTCTATTTTGGGGTGAAATCGTGATGTGAACAAGTTTTACTTAAATTTATTTGCTAATAAATATTCTCACTATTCTAGGCTGTACAAGAAGATATTTAACAAAACCTATGGTGCTGCAAGTGGTGAGGAGATGCTGCATGATTTGGAAGCAGCCATAGAAAACTACAATAGTGAGCAAGGAGAGATGTGTGGTAAAATAAAAGACATAAATGGCAAGATTGTGATTGCTCTTTGTACACCACTAATGAAACGTGTGCATCAAAACCATGACTACAGTGGGGAACTTGTGTTTATTGATGCATCAGGAGGTATGGACAGATACGATTGTCGAATCTTCATGATGTTGACCCACAGTGCAGCAGGCGGTTTGCCACTTGGATGCCTTATTGTCACATCTGAGTCGCGTGACTGCATAACTCAGGCTTTACGGCTCTACCTAGAGATCTTACCGAAAGATGGATTCTTTGGTCGAGGTTCGAGAGGACCCTTGGTGTTTTTGTCTGATGACAGTGAGGCAGAAAGGCAGAGTCTTCACGAGGTCTTTCCTGAGGCTACGTTGATTCTCTGTGTTTTTCACTTGCTCCAAGCAGTTTGGAGATTCTTGTGGGAAGGGAAGAACAATATCAGAAAGGATCATCGTCCTCAGTTGCTTTCAGCTGTGAAGAAAATGACATTTGCCGGCAGTGTTATAGCTCTTGAGGAGGCTTATGCTGAGATACAAGCTAATGATATAGCAAGCCTGTACCCAAACTATTTGGCCCACTGTAAGAAGTTGTATGATCGTCGTCAGGCATGGGCTGTGTGCTACCGGCATCACCTGCTTGTCCGTGGGAACAACACAAACAACTATGCAGAAGCAGCCATGAGGATTCTCAAGGATCAAATTTTTGAACGTGTCCGTGCATATAACATGGTACAGTTACTGGACTTCTTGGTGACACGACTGCCGTCTTATTATGAACGCCGTTTGATAGACCTTGCCAATGGGCGTGTGAATGTCACTGTTTCCAAGAGATTTCTCCCTGGAGGATCATCAATCCCCAAAGGTGACATAATTAAGGTAGATGGCCATAACTATGAAGTGAGGAGCCAGTCAAAACAAGATATAGTCCACCATATTGATACATCAATTTGGACATGCACATGTACGGCTGGGATGAATGGTGCCCCATGTAAACACCAATATGCTGTTGTGAAAAATTTTGGGGAGTCATCACTGAATTTTCTTCACTTGAGGGATCCACACCAGCGTGAACACCTGCTTTTCATTGCCACTGGAGAAAAGAATGTGCGTCCAGGATGGTTTACACCACTGCCCATTACTGGAATGACAACAGATGTGAATCCCGAGGGCATGGCCAACGGTGGTGATGTTGAGCCGATGCCAAGTACCAGTAGTGGTACTGCTGAGATGTTACAGCAAAATGAAGTCAATGTGAGGAGCAGCAATCTCTCTGATTATGAGAACGACGACATCGTCAATGCTGGTGCTATTAAACTTGCTTCAACGGAAGCTTCTCTTCACAGCTGTACCACACGGCTCATAGAAAAGTTGAGAAAAGACCCAGGAGAATTAATTGAACCAGCTGAAGCTTTTATAAGACAATTTAACTCTATAAAAACTAATTCTGCACTTGCTACTGCCCTTAAAACCTTTGGAAAATACACAGGGGCATCATTGGCTTTGTCCAGCTTCAAGAAAGGCAAAATGTGTAATAAAAAGGGAACAGCAATCAAGGTTCAGCCTGCTGCAGTTAGTCGTCGCTCAACTGTACTTGGGGGCAGGAGATGTTTGCACACTGGTCGTAAAGTCAAGGATACCTGTGACAGTGAAATAAAAAAGCGTAAGGTGGCAGACAGTAGCCAGCTGATGCCGAAAAAGAAACCAAGAAAAGCTCCTCACTCTCTAAGTCAGTGTGTTGCAAACAATGAAGGAATTGGTCAAAATAAATATTCCAAGTGGTAATATTACGGTAAGCATAATGGTAATCATGGATGAGACTGTGTGTGTGTGTGTGTGTGTGTGATGGTGGTATACATTGTGGTGGGTGATGGTGGTGGTGGTGTGCTAGTGCGGTGTAATAGGAGGCGGTGGTATTGTGCTGCAGTATGGCGGATGGTGTTGGTGTAGTGGGTGCAGTGAAGTGGTGGTGGTGGTGTCGTGGTGCTGGTACAGCGTAGTGAGTGGTGGTTTTAATTGTGGAGTGTTGTGGGTGGTGGTGGTGGGTGTGATTGTGGTGGTAAAAGTAACGGTGATACTACTGATGTTCATCTTACAGTTAGTGTACTGAATATGTATGCATGGCTGAATATATAGGTAATATTATATTGTTTGTGTTCATAAAATAGGCAATGCTCAGATACCCGGAAAATTGGTTTTATGCATTATTATATTGTTTGTATTCATAAAATTGGCAATGTTCAGATACCCGGAAAATTGGTTTTATGCATTATTATATTGTTTGTATTCATAAAATTGGCAATGTTCAGATACCCGGAAAACTTATTTTATGCATTCGTGGATCACGAATTATGTACTCTCGCTAGCTGTGTTAATAAAATAATGTTTAGTTACCCATAATATTATGTGTCTGTACTCATTTAACACGAATTATGATGTACTGCCTGTGCTAATAAAATACTGAGTGATGATGGTGGTGAACAAAAACACTACTTATTCAGTGTGTGTGTGAGAGAGAGAGAGAGAGAGAGAGAGAGGTGTGTGTGTGTGTGTGTTTGTGTGTGTAGAGAGGTGTGTGTGTGTGTGTGTGTGTGTGTGTGTGTGTGAGAGAGAGAGCGAGTGAGAGAGAGTGTGTGTGTGGGGTGTGTGTGTGTGTGTGTGTGTGTGTGTGTGTGTGTGTGTGTGTGTGTGTGTGTGTGTGTGTGTGTGTGTGTGTGTATGTGTGTGTGTGTGTGGAGAGGTGTGTGTGTGTGTGTGTGTGTGTGTGTGTGTGGAGAGAGGTGTGTGTGTGTGTGTGTGTGTGTGTGTGTGTGTGTGTGTGTTGAGAGGTGTGTGTGTGTGTGTGTGTGTGTGTGTGTGTGTGTGTGTGTGTGTGGAGGGGTGAATGTGTGTGTGTGTGTGTGTGTGTGTGTGTGTGTGTGTGTGTGTGTGTGTGTGGAGCGGTGTGTGTGTGTGTGTGTGTGTGTGTGTGTGTGTGTGTGTGTGTGTGTGGAGAGAGAGAGAGAGAGCGTGTGTGATTGTTAATAAAATATCATGAAGTTACCCATAAAATTCGTTTTCTCTACACACGCGTGGCTTAAGCCCCGCCCCCACACTCCAAATCGTTTGGGAAAAAAAATTTCGCGGGAGGCAGCCCTCCAGTCCTGCCATGCTCGCCTGGGAGACCTTGGGCTCGCTGGCGCTCCACCGCCCCGCCGATTCGAATAGGGCGGATGCAAGAACTCGCTTCTTAAAACTACCAGACTGGATTATAAAATTAATCATAAATGCCGTGAAGGCGCCGGTCACCGCGTTTATCGGTCCTTGGATGAAGGACCGACGGGCCTCGGGGACGCGCACAAGCATCATAAGGAATCCTCGCCGCGGCTTCCGGCGCACCATCCTTTTCCCTTTTCTTTCATACTTCCAATTTTTTTTTTTAATTAAATTTTCTTTCTCTGATTGACTGATTGATCGATTTTACATAGTAAGAATTGGTTCACCAATTAACGTCTTTCAGGTACATTGCATTCACACACCTGCTGAGGGAGAACACCAGTGAGCGTGTTGACTCACGAGGACGGCCCACTAAAGTTTCCTAACATCTGTATTGGGTTGCCACTTCTCTTTAGTCGTCTGTTCCTCTATTTTTCTCTTCTTTATTTCATTCTATTTCTCCCTTTCTTTCATCCTTGCTCTCTATACATATATTTCTTTCAAACTTCTTCATCAGCCCCCTTTCCTTTCCATTCTCCCTCCCCTTCATCTCCCTCCATCCCTTTCATCCCCCTCGCCTCCCGCCCTTTGCTCTTTTTCTGTTATCATCACGACAGCTGTTTAATTTCTCTGCGGGGACTTTTTTTTTATGTTCGTGGATGTGACATGCCTCCCGGGGCGTCCATGATGTTGCACAGCACCCTAGAATATTCTTGGCAAAGTGCTTCAAATTTTTGAAGCTTTTTGCATCACGCCAGTACCTCAGTGGATTGACATCAAAAGGCAAAACACCTTCTTCTAGGTACGTTTCAAGTTCTGCCTTCACCACTGTAGTGTCATTTGTTGATGCACTTGCCATCATTTGCCCAGCTGGAGGCATGTAGACAAAAAGACGAGGTCGTGTTGCACTCATGCCAGCCGAAAATACGAAAGGCTCACCCTCTTGAAGTGTTTTCTTCAAGGTCGACTGAGTTGACTCGGAAATAATTAGGTCCACAATCTTGGAAACCTTTTCCTTTTGCATTTTCTTACATGGCATCCATGCCAGCTTAAACCTGGGGCCCATGACAGCTGCGGCAATGACATCAGTCCTCTCAAGAAATGGATGCAACCTCCTTTTGATAGGTGACTGTAGTGCATATGCCAAGATAAAGCAGTAGATCGGTTTACTGTCTCTCTCGTCGTCTTCACTCACATCTCATCCCCTGTGCCTCCCATTTCCGTGACGTCACACATTTCTGTGGGCGGATCCTTCTTCCGAGCCACCCATCCCTCAGTAACTCCCTAAATCCTCTCCTACTCCTCCTCCATGTAACCTGAGGTTAATTTCCTCCTTACTCCCCACCTTTAATTTTTTTCCTCCTCCGCCTTCAACCTTAATCTTCTCCTTAAGGCGCGTCCACACCAGGAATCTTTGTAT
>NW_026111418.1:406631-436631 GCF_024679095.1 Eriocheir sinensis | reverse complement strand
GCCGTATTCTCAAATATTTCGGAGCTTACAAACCCACATTTTATAAGGCCTTCATGGAGTGTTGAGGAATTACCAAGGGTAGTTTTATGACCCTGGTGGTAGTTCGACCCTTCTTTTGTACCATGAACCTAAAAAGCACTCATGAGAACCCGACTGATCACCTTTTCGTCCCTTGGAAATAGATGATGTGCCTAAGAACATATATTTGACAAGGCTTTCATAAGAGTGTGGGTAATCTCCAGGGGTTGCTTTAAGACCCTATTGGTAGTTCGACCCTTCCTCTGTACCATGAACCTAAAAAAAACACTCATTAGAACCCGACTTATCTCCTTTGTCGCTCTTGAATATAGTTGATGTGAGAGCCGAAAGCGTCTGGGTCTTGCGGGGGGGAGATTGCTCCCTCTTGCACGAGGGAGCACGGGCCTTTGCCAAAGGCGGCCGTAGCAGGGAGCCGACAGACCGACTCTATCGGCGATCGAAATTTAGCCCACCAAGTCGGTCTGTCGACGTGGACTGGCGTGTCTCTCTGGGTCTTGCGTGTAAACAGTACCGACCCAAGTAGCGTTCCAGTAGATAGACCCGCTTTCTTTGTTTTTTCCTTCATTCATCCCGATACTTAGCGATAATTAGAGCACCAGCCTGACTGATTTCTTTTTCGGCAATTGGAAAGTGTTGACGTAAGAGCCGAATGGGTCTAACTGTACCGACCCAAGGAGTGTTCGAGTAGACAGTACAAGTTACGACCCGCTTTCTTTGTTTTTTCCTTCATTCATGCATATTCTTAGCGATAATTAGACCACCAGCCTGACTGATCTCCTTATCGGCGTTTGGAAATCGTTACTGTGAGAGCCAAGTGCATCTAACAGTACCAACCCAAGGAGTGTTCTAGTAGATAGGACAACTCACAACTTTAAGTTTTCCATCTCTGTAAATATATGTATACATGTTTAAATAAAAAAAAAAGCTACAACTCGCTTTTTTTGTTTTCCTTCATCCATCCCGATACTTAGCGATGATTCGAGTACCAGCCTGACTGATCTCGTTTTCGGCATTTGGAAATAGTTACTCTTAGAGCCGAAAGCGTCTGACAGTACCGACCCAAGGGGTGTTCGAGCAGATAGGACAAATTACGACCCGCTCCCCGCCTAGTTTTTCCTTCCTTCATCCCAATATTTAGCCTTAATTAGAGCACCAGCGTGGCCCAGCACTGTTAATGTGGCAGCAACACTCCCACGTTTGCACAGCGCTATGTACTTACTCGCGTCTTTTCGGGTCAGGGGGCGCCGATGATCAGTTTTTGCGGCAATGTTGATATGGAAGAATATTTTGAATTTGGCTCAACTCTGACACTTTGGTGGACTTACTCTGAATGCTCTCCCTCTCTCTCCCTTACGACTATTCTGAATACTCCCTCTCCCTGTTCTGAATTATCTCCCTTACGACTGTTCTGGATACTCCCTCTCCCTATTTTGAATACTCTCCCTTACGACTGTTCTGAATACCCCCTCCCTGTTTTGAATACTCTCCCTTACGACTGTTCTGAATACTCCCTCTCCCTGTTTTGAATACTCTTCCTAACGACTGTTCTGAATACTCCCTCTCCCTGTTTTGAATACTCTTCCTCACGACTGTTCTGAATACCCCCTCCCTGTTTTGAATACTCTCCCTTACGACTGTTCTGAATACTCCCTCTCCCTGTTTTGAATACTCTTCCTTACGACTGTTCTGAATGCCCCCTCTCCCTATTTTGAATACTCTCCCTTACGACTGTTCTGAATACTCCCTCTCCCTGTTTTGAATACTCTTCCTAACGACTGTTCTGAATACTCCCTCTCCCTGTTTTGAATACTCTCCCTTACGACTGTTCTGAATACTCCCTCTCCCTGTTTTGAATACTCTCCCTTACGACTGTTCTGAATACTCCCTCTCCCTGTTTTGAATACTCTCCCTTACGACTGTTCTGAATACTCCCTCTCCCTGTTTTGAATACTCTCCCTTACGACTGTTCTGAATACTCCCTCTCCCTGTTTTGAATACTCTCCCTTACGACTGTTCTGAATACTCCCTCTCCCTGTTTTGAATACTCTCCCTTACGACTGTTCTGAATACTCCCTCTCCCTGTTCTGAATACTCTCCCTTACGACTGTTCTGGATACTCCCTCTCCCTCTCCTCAGGAGAATCACTGATTGATAGTGATGAGGAAATGAGCGAGGCGTTAAATAGATATTTCTTAACTGTATTTACCAAGGAAAGATTAGATTATATACCTCAGGGAGAACAGATCTACAGGGGAGAAGAGGTAGAAGAATTAACCGACATCAACATAAGTAGGGAGCTCGTGACTAGACAGATAGATAGACTTAAAGTCACTAAGGCGCCAGGGCCAGATGAACTTTTCCCCAGGGTATTAAAGGAATGCGAAACTGAAATAAGTGGGCAGTTAACAGAAGTATTTAGGAAGTCACTAGACACAGGGGTGGTGCCTGTTTCATGGAGGCAGGCACACGTTATTCCAGTATTTAAGAAGGGAGACAAATCTTCTATGGAGAACTATAGGCCGATTAGTTTGACATCAGTTATAGGTAAAATGATTGAGTCAATAATAGCTGATAGTATTAGGGACCATATAGACAGACATAGTTTAATTCACGACTCACAGCATGGGTTTACTAAAGGAAAGTCGTGCCTCACTAATCTTATATCCTTTTACAATAGAGTATACGAGGCAGCTGACAATGATGAGAGTTATGATGTGGTTTATCTTGATTTTAGTAAGGCCTTCGATAAGGTACCTCACCAGAGACTGCTGAACAAAGTCAGGGCTCATGGGATAAGAGGGAAGGTATTTGATTGGATTAAGGCGTGGATTAGCGACAGGAAACAGAGGGTTACCATTAACGGTAAAAAATCCGAATGTGGTAATGTTACCAGTTCAAGGTTCAGTTTTAGGCCCGCCTCTATTCATTATCTACATCAATGACATAGACAATGGGATAACTAGTGACATAGGTAAATTTGCAGATGACACCAAAATAGGACGCACTATTAGGGCAGGGGAGGATGCTAAAGCACTGCAGGAGGATCTCAACAAACTGTCAGCTTGGTCAGAGAAATGGCAGATGAATTTTAATATCACCAAGTGTAGCGTACTTAGTGTAGGAACACGCAACCCATTACACGGGTATAATTTAGACTCCACAGCGATAGGCAGGTCTGAGTGTGAAAGGGATTTGGGAGTGCTAGTGAACTCTGACCTAAAACTAAGGAAGCAATGTATTAGTGCGAGGAATAGGGCTAACAGGGTATTAGGCTTTATTAACAGGACGGTAACCAACAGGAGTGCAGAGGTCATCCTCAGACTCTAGCGTTAGTTAGGCCACACTTAGATTATGCTGTCCAGTTTTGGTGCCCACACTACAGAATGGACATCAACTTGCTAGAATCAGTTCAGAGGAGGATGACCAAGATGATTCAGGGGCTGAGAAACCTCCCATATCAAAATAGGCTGAAACATCTAAACTTAGATTCACTAGAGAGACGAAGAGTGCGGGGAGATCTGATAGAAGTATTCAAATGGGTCAAGGGTTACAACAAAGGCGATATAAATAAAGTACTGAGAATTAGCCAGCAGGATATAACTCGCAGTAATGGATTTAAATTAGAAAAGTATAGATTTAGGAGAGATATAGGCAAGCATTGGTTTAGTAATAGGGTGGTGGGGGAATGGAATAGACTCAGCAATCACATAGTTAGTGTAGGGACGATAGCTTGTTTTAAGAGTAGACTGGATAGCTACATGGACGAGGACGACAGGTGTGGGTGCAGTAAGGTGACGGGGTGCTGGATGCATGCCTGGGTACCACCGGTATAACGAGGATCAAGCCTCTACCTGTAACCCCTGTAACTACACCTTACCCACCGTGAGTAGTGGGGGGGATTCTGGAGCTGCCCTGTGTAGGCCACCCGGCCTCTTGCAGTTTCCCTATGTTCTTATGTTCTTATGTTCTCTCTCTCTCTCCCTTAAGTCTTCTGAGTACTCCCTCTCCCTCTCTCTCTCTCCCTGAAGGCTTCTGAATACTCTCTCCCTCTCTCTCTCTCCCTGAAGGCTTCTGAATACTCTCTCCCTAACGACTGTTCTGAATACTCTTTCCCTCTCTCCCTAACGACTGTTCTGAATACTCTTTCCCTCTCTCCCTAACGACTGTTCTGAATACTCTTTCTCTCTCTCCCTAACGACTGTTCTGAATACTCTTTCCCTCTCTCCCTAACGACTGTTCTGAATACTCTTTCCCTCTCTCCCTAACGACTGTTCTGAATACTCTTTCCCTCTCTCCCTAACGACTGTTCTGAATACTCCCTCTCTCCCTAACGACTGTTCTGAATACTCTTTCCCTCTCTCCCTAACGACTGTTCTGAATACTCTTTCCCTCTCTCCCTAACGACTGTTCTGAATACTCTTTCCCTCTCTCCCTAACGACTGTTCTGAATACTCTTTCCCTCTCTCCCTAACGACTGTTCTGAATACTCTTTCCCTCTCCCTAACGACTGTTCTGAATACTCTTTCCCTCTCTCCCTAACGACTGTTCTGAATACTCTTTCCCTCTCTCCCTAACGACTGTTCTGAATACTCTCTCCCTAACGACTGTTCTGAATACTCTTTCCCTCTCTTCCTAACGACTGTTCTGAATACTCTTTCCCTCTCTCCCTAACGACTGTTCTGAATACTCTTTCCCTCTCTTCCTAACGACTGTTCTGAATACTCTTTCCCTCTCTCCCTAACGACTGTTCTGAATACTCCCTCTCTCCCTAACGACTGTTCTGAATACTCCCTCTCTCCCTAACGACTGTTCTGAATACTCTTTCCCTCTCTTCCTAACGACTGTTCTGAATACTCTTTCCCTCTCTCTCCCTAACGACTGTTCTGAATACTCCCTCTCCCTCTCTCTCTCTCCCTTAAGACCACTGAATACTCTCTCCCTAACGACTGTTCTGAATACTCTTTCCCTCTCTCCCTAACGACTGTTCTGAATACTCTTTCCCTCTCTTCCTAACGACTGTTCTGAATACTCTTTCCCTCTCTCCCTAACGACTGTTCTGAATACTCCCTCTCTCCCTAACGACTGTTCTGAATACTCTTTCCCTCTCTCCCTAACGACTGTTCTGAATACTCCCTCTCTCTCCCTAACGACTGTTCTGAATACTCTTTCCCTCTCTCCCTAACGACTGTTCTGAATACTCTTTCCCTCTCTCCTTTACGCCCGTTCCGAATACTCTCTCTCCCTCTCTCTCTCCCTTACGACTGATTGTTCTTGTTGCCTCGTGTGTTTGTGCTGCATCGATCAAGAGAAGCGGGTTACTACTACCCCAGACTTATTATTAAACCCTCAGGTGTTGCTAACGTAGAGAAAGATCTGATACCTGATAATTACCTCGTTTCTTAACTAAGCCGCATTTCCTAGTGACTGTTCCCCTTCTGCGTCCTTATTCTGTTTTTCTCTTCCTCGTTCCTTTTTAATCTGAGTGTGTGTTCCTGGCGTAGGAAGACCTGATTCTTGATAATTACCACGTTCCTACACTATTAGCTACATTTCCTTGCCTGTGTTCCTCTTCTGCGTCCTTGATCTGTAGTCCTTCTTTGCTGCTTCCAATGATCTGATACTTGTCTGTGTTCCGTTCTTGCTTAGTGCTCTCTCGTCCTCTTCCTCGTCCCTTCTTAATCTGCTATCATGGCGATGTTTGTACTGTGTGTGTGTGTGTGTGTGTGTGTGTGTGTGTGTATCGGGGCAGCTGACAGCCAACGCGATTTCCTGCTGATGTTATAACAGCAACCAGTCGGCGTCGGTGGCAGGTAGCGGCGGCGGTGACACGTTGCAGTGACAGCCGCGGCGGGTTATGCAAGGGCTAATGGCGCGGCGGGAGCGTGGCGGCGTGTTGGCTGCCGGCGGGGGTTGTGGACATGGCAGGTGATGCTGATTGGCCGTGTAGGGCAGGCGGCAGGGGGGCAGGAAGGTGTGGTGTTAGAGTATTAGTTTATTTACAACTCAACTGGTACATTACATTGGTACATTACTTTGGGTATGCGGTGGCTGAACAGATAGCAAGACGGCCCCGCGTTCAGGAGAACGTGAGTTCAATTCCCGCCCGGTGCCACCAAACTGGGATTTTTCAGCCGCCGCCGAGTGGCTTAAAACTACCCACATGCTGTCCAGAAGACCACCTATCAACCCGGACTCTAGATTCTAGGATTAAAGATGAGCTCCGGGATGGCAGCATGAGCCAATGCAAGATGGTGCCACTATAAACACTCGCCTGCGCCAGAGCGGGCTGGGCCGACCATCAGGACCCACCGGGAAGAAGCCTTGGACCGACCATCAGGATCCACCGGAAAGAAGCCTATCGGCGCAATAGGCCAAGACGTAAAGCCCCCCCCCACAAAAAAAAAAAAACATTACACAAGTCAAATTAGAAGAAAAAAAATAGTTATTGTAATTCAGGAATATTTTTGTCTTACCCCGAAATAAACGCAAACATCACATCCAAAACTAATCGTACAGTCGCAATGCATCATAAAGAACCTTACACACAAGCTCGCCATTAAGAGTGCTGAACGGATCATCGACGTGCTGAAGGAATAACTATTAAATGCATGTCTGTGTACTACCCGCGGCCCGGCTGTACGCGACTTGCTACTTTTGCTCATCCCTATTCTATCCACATCCCTTCTGCAAGAGTTAACCAGCATCTTCATTATTTTATCCCTTCCGCTGGTAAACTCTGGAACAGCCTTCCTTGGCTACGACTTGAACTCTTTCATGAGGAGAGTATCATGACACCTTTCCACTCAATCCTGACCACTCTGGCCTCTCGTTCTTTTTTCTGTTGTCGGAGCAGCGTCTTGCGGGCATATTTTGTTGCTTTTTTTTGGTTTGTTTTCTGCCCTTGAGCTGCCTCCCTTGCTGTAAAAAAAATAAAAGATGAGAAAAAAAGAGAGGTGGCGGCGTCGGCTGTATGGAGGAGTACTCACTGTTGTTTTACGTTGTTGAGTCAAGCCACGCGCCTCCCAGCATGATACATCCACGGGTGTGTCCCAAGCCCAAGGTCACCGAGGCCGGCCGCGGTGCATGACCACACGCCATCCACCAGGCGAGACGGATGGTGTCGTGCGAATAAGTTCAAGTCTCATTACCCAGGCGAGGCTCAGCTAGACGTGCGTTCCCTCAGCGGCTCGGCGTGGCGGCCAGGCGTGGGTAACATGGTGTGTCGGGGCGTGATGCATGATGGACTCGGCTGACGGCTCAATCCCGCCTCGACGAACCTTCCCTCAGGCGCGTTGCAACAGGTAGGATAGAAATGTAAAGTGGGGGTCTCAGTCACTTTGCAAGCACCACCAGCATCACCTCCAGCATAACCATCACCACCACCACCACCACCAGCATCACCACTAACATCATCACCATCACCACCAGCATCACCTCCAGCATAACCATCACCACAACCACCACCACCAGCATCAGCACTAACACCACCACCAACAACAACAGCATCACCACTAACACCTTCACCATCACCACAACCACCACCACCAGCATCAGCATTAACACCACCACCACCAACAACAACAGCATCACATTTAACACCATCACCATCACCACCAGCATCACCTCCAGCATAACCATTACCATCACCACCACCACCAGCATCACCACTAACACCATCGCCATCACCACCAGCATCACCTCCAGCATAACCATTACCATCACCACAACCACCACCACCAGCATCACCACTAACACCATCACCATCACCACCAGCATCACCTCCAGCATAACCATTACCATCACCACCACCACCAGCATCACCACTAACACCATCACCATCACCACCAGCATCACCTCCAGCATAACCATTACCATCACCACCACCACCACCACCACCACCACCAGCATCACCACTAACACCATCACCATCACCACCAGCATCACCTCCAGCATAACCATTACCATCACCACCACCACCACCACCACTAGCATCACCACTAACATCATCACCATCACCACCAGCATCACCTCCAGCATAACCATTACCATCACCACCACCACCACCACCACCACCACCAGCATCACCACTAACACCATCACCATCACCACCAGCATCACCTCCAGCATAACCATCACCACCACCACCACCACCACCACCACCAGCATCACCACTAACACCATCACCATCACCACCAGCATCACCTCCAGCATAGCCATTACCATCACCACCACCACCACCACCACCAGCATCACCACTAACATCATCACCATCACCACCAGCATCACCTCCAGCATAACCATCACCACCACCACCACCACCACCACCACCACCAGCAGCATCACCACTAACACCATCACCATCACCACCTCCACCCCCCCCCAGCATCACCACTAACACCACCACCATCACCACCTCCACAACCACCAGCATCACCACTAACACCATCATCATCACCACCACCACCACCACCACCACCACCAGCATCACCACTAACACCATCATCATCACCACCACGACCACCACCACCACCACCACCACCAGCATCACCACAAACACCATCATCATCATCACCACCACCACCACCACCATCAACACCACCACCACCACCATCACCATCACCACCTCCACCACCACCACCATCACCACTAACACCATCACCATCACCTCCAGCATAACTATCATCACCACCACCACCACCACCACTAACACCATCACCATCACCACCTTCACCACCACCAGCATCACCACTAACACCATCACCATCACCACCTCCAGCATAACCATCATCACCACCACCACCACCACCAGCATCACCACTAACACCATCACCATCACCACCTCCACCACCACCAGCATCACCACTAACACCATCACCATCACCACCTCCAGCACAACCATCATCACCACCACCACCACCACAACCACCAGCATCACCACTAACACCATCACCATCACCACCTCCAGCATAACCATCATCACCACCACCACCACCACCACCACCACCACCACTAACACCATCACCATCACCACCTTCACCACCACCAGCACAACGACTAACACCATCACCATCACCTCCAGCATAACCATCACCACCACCACTACTACCACCACCAGCAACAACAACAGCAACACTAACCACAGTATTACCACATCACTTCCACATCCACACCCTCTCCCCCTCCACTCTTACCACATCGTTCCCTTAATTAATCGTCTTTTCCTCCTCCCCTCACCTCTCTTTACCTCCTTTCTTTTCCTTGCTGTGTTCCACTATCGTCTCATCGTTCCCTTCATATCATTCTTTCCTATCGTGTCATCAATATTACTTCACTACCTCCTCCACCACCGCAGTTTCCTCCTCCTTCCCCCCCTTCCATAGACGCCTTCCTCAGCGACCATATATCTGGTGTCGAGGGAAGGAGAAATTGCCACGACAGCCTAAATTGATAATACTTTTTTGGCCTTGTGTTGTTTTCCTTATGGGCTTCTTTTATTTTGGTTTTCGCTCTTTGTTTGTTTTCTTTGCCCTATGTAATAAGAAAAAGGCGTAAGATAAAGGCTGTATAGTTGGGAGGATACGTAATAAATGCGCGTGGCGGCGGTGCTCATCTCCGTCCCGTTGACCCTTTGAGGAAGTGGGAGAGGGGGAAGAGAATAAAGGAGGGAGGGAAAAAGAGGAGAGAGGGAAGGAGAGGGAAGGAGGAAGTGGGAAAGAGAGGAAGGAGGGAGGGGAGAAAAGGAAGGAAGGGAAGGAAGGAAGAAAGTAGGGGGAGAGAAGGAAGAGAGAGGAGAGAAGGAAGGAGGAGGGGAGAGAAGGAAGGACAGAGGAGGAGAGAAGGAAGGACAGAGGGGTGGTGGTGGTGGGGAGAACCTAAATTAGTCAGTGTGATATCCGGGTTACCACAGTTGACCTTCCCCAGGTTTCCCCAGGTACCCATTTATCCACCAGCCCGAAAGACAGGGTGAACAGCTGGGTGGGCAGCACGCCGACTGCCCAGGCCGGGATTCGAATTCTGGGCTGCGGATTCGTAGTTAGGGACGGTAACCACTGCGCCACTGCTCGGCTGAAAAAAATTATACCGTGATGACAAAGAGCGGATGTATAGCAGGATGATGTGACTGGCTGATGGTGATTAAGCTAATGCAGTAATTATCGATGACCCGGGCGACGGATGAACATAGAGAAAAAAAGGAGGATGAAAATGTATTATGATAGAAGAGGAAAAAAAACGACCAAAACATCCCAAAAGAAACGGGATGACCAAAAAATATATTGAAAAAAAAAAGAGAAAAACGTGCTCACAAAGAAACTACAAAAAAAACATAACAAAACACGAAAAATACACAGAATGACACAAAACATGAGAAAATAGATTATGACAAAAGAGGAAAAAACGACCAAAACATTACAAACGAAACGTGCTGACCAAAAAAAAAAAAAAGAAAACCCAGAAAAAAATCGCGCTACCCCAAAAACTAAAAAAAACATGACAAAAACACAGAATGACACAAAAAATGAAGATAATGAAAATAGATAATGACAAGAGGAAAAAAAACGACAAAACATCACAGAAGAAAGGCGATGACAAAAAATAAAATATATTGAAAAAAAAAGGAAATAAAACGTGCTCCCCAAAAAAACTACAAAAAAATACATGACAAAAAAAAGACACGAAAAAAGCACAATGACAAAAAAGACAGAAAAACGAAAAAAAAAAAACGTAGACCAGAAAAAAAATAGAACAAACAAAAAAAAAAAAGAAAAAAAAAAAGAAAACACCGAATGACCCTAAAAAATGAGAAAAATGAAAAACAACAACCACGTAACACCACTCCATGTTTTGTATCGATGAAAAAATATGTAAATAGCAACCCACCACCAGGGAAACATAGATGCACGCGCGCTTTTCATATCCTGTAAGTAAACTTAGGGAGATAAAGGCGCCGGGTGTGTAATAGAGTTGGAAATGGAATAGAGACAGCGAGATAAAAGGTGAGAGAGAGAGAGAGAGAGAGAGAGACACAGACTATGCGAGGCAGGCAATGATGGAAGGGTTGAATAAGAGGAATAATATGAATAGAAGGAGGAGGAGGAAGAGGAAACATGGAAACATGGACTAGCAGGCAGCAGAAAGCCTGTTGGCTCATTATTAGGCTGCCTGCGTTCAGTGATTCAATCAATCCGTTTGCCATAGGAGTGGCTTGTAGGGAAGGATTAAAGCACTTGTGTATCTACTCTTGGGAACGTTCAGTTCACTCCCGATGCAGAAAATGGCGATCAATGCGTTTCTTGAAGGAGTTGATGGTCTCTGCGCTAACCACTTCTGCAGGAAGGCTGTTCCAGTGGCGAATAGCTCTATTCGAGAAATAACTCCTGCCGATGTCGGTATTGCATCGCTTTGCTTGAATTGTTTTTCCGTTGTTTCTTGTTCTCAGGTTGGCTTGTAGCGTGAAGAGTTTGGAGTGATCAACGTTGCTGAGCTTGTTCAGGTACTTAAAGACTTGTATCATGTCTCCCCGCAGGCGTCTCTTTTCCAACGTGAAGAGGTTGAGTCGCTCGAGTCGCTCTTCATAGGGCTTCGTCCTCAGTGATGGTATCATCTTCGTGGCACGGCGCTGTAGTAGTTCAGCATGCTCTCTAAAGACAGATCCTCTCTTTATCCACACCACACTACATTCACACAACATATACACCTTTTCCCAAAATTAAAATTTCAAAATGGCGCACATACACCAAGCCTCGGAGTCCCCGCCTGGGGGGGGGACCACAAATTCCCCCAGGGAGGACTCCCCTTCTGGCTGCCGACCCGAGAGGTGTCTTGATAACTCCTCGAACCTCTTTCTTCTCAATTTCTGCAACATTCGCGGTCTTCGCTCTAATTTTCATTCTGTGGAACATCATCTCTCCTCCTCTAAACCTCACCTTCTCTTCCTTACCGAAACACAGGTTGCTGAGGCTACTGACAGCAATCTCTACTCTGTTCCCTCCTACTATCTCTATCCTAAATTTCAATCCAAAGCTGGATGTTGCGCCTACGTGCACAACGACATCACTTGCTCTCGTGCCCACAACCTTGACTCTTCTGAATTTTCCACCATCTGGCTAAGACTTCATTGTCACTCTATTACTAAATACATCTGTGCTGTTTATCTCTCACCTAACTCTACCAACTATGTAAAATTCTTTGACTATTTGAATTCTAAAGTGGAGCACATCTTGACCCACTCTCCCTTCGCTGAAATCTCCATCCTAGGAGATTTCAATGTTCACCACCAGCTTTGGCTTTCATCCTCTTTCACTGACCATCCTGGTGAACAAGCCTACAACTTTGCTATCCTCAACGACCTAGAGCAGTTGGTCCAGCACCCTACACGTATTCCCGACCGTCTTGGAGATCGGCCCAACATTCTAGACCTCTTCCTTACCTCAAACCCTTCTGCTTATTCTGTCAAACTGTTCTCTCCGTTGGGCTCCTCCGATCACAATCTTATTTCTGCATCCTGTCCTATCGCTCCTGTACACCCTCTGGACCCACCGAAGAGGCGATGCTTCTTGCATATTGCTTAAGCTCTGTGGGACGACCTGAGGATGTACTTTTCCGATTTCCCGTGGAATGATTATTGCTTTCAGGATAGAGACCCCTCTGTGTGTGCTCAGCGCATCACAGAGGTGATTTTCTCTGGAATGGAGGCATACATTCCTCGTTCTTTCTCTACTCCTCACGCTAAAAAGCCTTGGTTTAATCACGCTTGTTCTCGTGCTGTCAATGATAGAGGTAGCTCACAAAAGGTACCAGAGCCTTCAAACTAATGCTAATTATGAACTTTACATTTCTGCCCGAAATCGTGCCAAATCTATTCTCCGACTAACCAAAAATTCTTTCATTAATAGAAAATGTCAAAACCTTGCTTTCTCTAACTCTTCCCGTGACTTCTGGCATCTAGCCAAAAATATCTCCTCCAACTTCACTTCTTCATCTTTCCCTCCACTCCTCAGTCCTGACGGCAACACTGCCGTCTCATCTATCTCTAAGGCTGAACTCTTCTCTCAAACTTTTTCTAAAAACTCCACTCTGGACGATTCTCGGCATATTCCTCCTACTCATCCCCCCTCTGACTCCTTTATGCCTGTTGTAAAGATTCTTCAAAATGATGTTTTCTACGCCCTCTCTGGCCTCAATCCTCAGAAGGCTTATGGATCTGATGGAGTGCCTCCTATTGTCCTTAAAAACTGTGCCTCCGTGCTGTCACCCTGCCTGGTCAAACTCTTTCGCCTCTGCCTGTCAACATCTACCTTTCCTTCTTGCTGGAAGTATGCCTTCATACAGCCTGTGCCTAAGAAGGGTGACCGCTCCAATCCCTCAAACTACCGTCCTATAGCTTTACTTTCTTGTCTATCTAAAGCTTTTGAATCAATCCTTAACTGGAAGATTCAAAAGCACCTTTCCACTTCTGACCTTCTATCTGATCGCCAGTATGGGTTCCGCAAGGGGCGTTCTACTGGTGATCTCCTATCCTTCTTAACTGACTCTTGGTCATCCTCTCTTAGCCGTTTCGGTGAAACTTTTGATATTGCGCTGGACATATCAAAAGCCTTTGATAGGGTCTAGCACAAATCTTCTTTCTAAACTACCCTCCTACGGTTTCTATCCTTCTCTGTACCTTTATCTCCAGTTTCCTTGCTGACCGGTCTATTTCTGCGGTGGTAGACGTTCACTGTTCTTCTCCTAAATCTATTAACAGTGGTGTCCCACAGGGTTCTGTCCTATCTCCCACTCTTTTTCTGTTGTTCATTGATGATCTTCTTTCCAAAACGAACTGTCCTATCCATTCCTACGCCGATGATTCCACTCTGCATTACTCAACTTCTTTTAATAGAAGACCCACCCTTCAGGAACTTAACGACTCAAGGCTGGAGGCTGCAGAACGCTTAGCCTCAGACCTTACTATTATTTCCGATTGGGGCAAGAAGAACCTGGTGTCCTTCAACGCCTCAAAAACACAGTTTCTCTACCTATCCACTCGACACAATCTTCCAAACAACTATCCCCTATTCTTTGACAACACCCAGCTATCACCTTCCTCAACACTAAACATCCTCGGTCTATCCTTAACTCAAAATCTCAACTGGAAACTTCATATCTCATCTCTTACTAAATCAGCTTCCTCGAGGCTGGGCGTTCTGTACCGTCTCCGCCAGTCCTTCTCCCCTGCACAGTTGCTGTCCATATACAGGGGCCTTGTCCGCCCTCGTATGGAGTAAGCATCTCATGTGTGGGGGGGCTCCACTCACACAGCTCTTCTGGACAGAGTGGAGGCTCAGGCTCTTCGTCTCATCAGCTCTCCTCCTCATACTGATAGTCTTCTACCTCTTAAATTTCGCCGCAATGTTACATCTCCTTTTATCTTCGACCGATATTTCCATGCTTACTGCTCTTCTAAACTTGCTAACTGAATGCCTCCCCCTCTCTCCCACGGCCCCGTTGCACTCGACTTTCTACTCGTGTTCACCCCTATGCTGTCCAAATCCCTTATGCAAGAGTTAACCAGCATCTTCACTCTTTTATCTGTATTTCCTCCTGCCTACGACTTGAACTCTTTCAAGAGGAGGGTATCAGGACACCTCTCCTCCCGTATTTGATCTTCCTTTCGGCCACCTCTTTTGTTTCTTTTTTAGGAGCAGCGAGTAGCGGGCTTTTTTTTATTATTGTTTTCTTTTTTTGTGTGCCGTTGAGCTGCCTCCTTTGTTGTAAAAAAAAAAAAAAAATTAGGAGACCAGAATTGCACGGCGTATTCCAGGTGGGGCCTTACCAGCGAGTTATACAAGGATATCATAACTCCCGGCGTCTTGTATTCGAAGTTCCTCGCTTTGAACCCAAACATTGTATTGGCTTTCTTACAGGCGGACTTGCAGTGTTTTATTTGTTTCAAGTCACTGCTGATGGTGACCCCGAGGTCTCTTTCCTCTTGCACAACATGTAGTGGTTCGCCACCCATGTGGTATGTGTGGTTGCTGTTTCTGGATCCGATATGCATTACTTTACATTTGGCAGTGTTGAAGGATATCTGCCATTTTTCTGACCACCGAGTGATCTGGTCCAGGTCTCTCTGGATAATTTCGCAGTCTGCCGTTGTGAGGGCCTTCCCACCCACCTTTGTGTCGTCGGCAAATTTTGAAAGATTGGATTTCAATCCTAGTTCTAGGTCGTTGATATATATGATGAAAAGTATGGGTCCCAGCACTGACCCCTGTGGCACTCCACTTGTGACCGGGAGCCACTCGGAGGCCTGTCCGTTGAGTACAACTCGTTGTTTTCTTCCAGTGAGCCAGTCCTTGATCCACGCTGTCAGATTGCCGCCTAATCCCGTCGACTTTAATTTCTTGAAGAGTCTTTCGTGTGGCACTTTGTCAAAAGCTTTCTGAAAGTCTAGATATATAACATCGCTGGGGATATGATTATCCCAGTTTTCATAGATACCTTGGAAGAAGTCCAATAAATTGGTTAAGCATGAGCGCTTATTCCTGAAACCGTGCTGAGCATCAGAAATGATGTTGTTGTCTTCAAGGAACCTAGCGAGTTTGTCTCTGATGATCTTCTCGAGGATTTTTCCGGCCACAGAGATCAGGCTGATTGGTCTGTAGTTTAGGGCCACACTTTTGTCTCCCTTTTTGTAGATCGGAGTTACATTCGCTTGTTTCCAGTCTTTTGGGACTTTGTTTTGTTGTAGTGACAGATTGTAGATGATGGTGAGTGGCTTGAGGATTTGCTGCTTGAGTTCCTTGAGCAGCCTGGGTGACAAGTCGTTGGGTCCGGTGGTCTTGTTTGTCTCGAGTTTGTCTAGGTACTTTTTCACATCCCGTTCGTCGATTGTGCCAATTTCTAGGGGAGTGATTCCCATCGGTGGGGTAGGGCTCTCGGGTACGGACTGGGTATTCTCGACCGTGAACACAGACGCGAAGTTTTTGTTTAGGATTTCGACCATTTGTCTACTGTCCTGTGTTAGTACGTCACTTTTATCTTTTAAGGGACCGATATTGCTTTTTGTCTTCTTTTTGGTACTTATATACGTGAAGAACTTTTTCGGGTTGGACTTGGCTTCGCGTGCAATTTGCTTTTCATATTCGCGTTTACGCTGGCGAATGAGTGTTCTGCAAGCTCTGAGGCTTTGATGGTACTGCTCGCGTGCCTCGTCAGTGCCGTTTTCTTTGAGCGAGTTGTATTTTCTCTTCTTTAAATTAATCGCCCGTCGAACCTGGGTAGTCATCCATGGTGGGCTTGTGGCATTATTTGTTCTCCTTGTCTTCATGGGAACAGTTGTTCTCTCTACCTCCAGGAGTTTGTTCTTGAAGCCATTCCACGCTCCGTCCACAGGAGTGTAGGTCATGGGTTCCCAAGTTGTCTGGGTTAGCAGCTCACGAGCGAAATTAAAATTGGCTCTTTTGTAGTCTGGAATCTTGGACGTGTTTTCGGTGAGTTCATGGTCTGTTCTGATCTTTAGGCGGATTAGGTGATGGTCGCAACCATCCAGTTTTTCGCCGACTTGACATTCACGTGTGTTGTGGTGGTGGTGTGCTCTTGGTGATGAAGTGATGTTATTAGCCCTACTGATGACGTTAGCCTAGTTGTGGTGACGATGGTGATGATGAAAGTAGTTATGTATGGTGGTGGTGGTGGTGGCGACCTAATTAATGGTGCCGGTTGAACGTGATGTATAGGCGTTGTGGGGTTCTTGAAAGGTCTGGGCTTCCGAAAATCCCGTAAATTCTCAGCAATAAAAAATATAAAATAAAATATTTGAAAATTGAGTTTTCAGACTCACAGCCCCTCCCAGTCACTTATTATTTAAATGACCAGTCACACTACCATAGGTTAAGCGAAGACAGATGAAACCAGCT
Organism: Eriocheir sinensis; assembly: GCF_024679095.1. Classification (NCBI taxonomy): domain Eukaryota; kingdom Metazoa; phylum Arthropoda; class Malacostraca; order Decapoda; family Varunidae; genus Eriocheir; species Eriocheir sinensis. The sequence goes on along the minus strand of NW_026111418.1, from coordinate 419,694 downwards.
CTTAAGTTTATTTAAATCAACAAAGAAACTCGCTGGAAATTAAGAAATAATTAATTAATCCCTGGCACACAGCAACCTAGCTATCTATCTTAAAACATCCTATGCAAATAGATTACTTAACTGTAGGTGGGAGAAGCGGGAGCCACACCTGATCTACCTCGTGGTTTGGAGCCCTGGAGTCCTTCTTCAGTCCTCTCTCGTTCCTCTCTGCAACACGCCGTGCCCTCTTCACCTTCCAACGGCTTCCCTCGCCTTGCAGTACACAGTCACGCTGGACTTGTGTATACAACAAAGGCAGGTAAACCACCACGATGGACACGTGACACGGAAGGATGGTGAGGGACGTTTGGACGCGGTGAAATCTGGGCGGAAGATGGTTGTGGGGAGCGGCAAGACCCACAATGCTCAGCGCCCCGGCCGCGTACAAGATGTCAGCTCTCGCCTCAGTGACATCTCGTTTTCTGTGTAACACTTACGCTAAACGCCCTACGGCTATGGTTTATTATTTATTAATAACCTAACACATGCACTTGGTAATAGTGGGTCATGCGTCCCACACATAGCTCAGCTTTGGCAGTAATAACGAATATGATTTGAAATAGCGCGCTGTTCCCGCCTTCTAGTTTTCCCGTCTTGGTGAGGGACTGAGTTCCCGCTCTCTCAATCAAAATGGCGGTCACTTCTGCGGTATTTTTCCACGGACTATTTCTTGAATAATGAAATCATGACAGGCGTGATGGAGGTGGAGGTAATAATGGTGGTGGTGGTGGTGGCGGTACTGTTGTCAGGGGTATATTCGAGGCTGTCAAAAGGTGCTGGAAATAAGTGTGGTGCGGGGTTGCCGTGTTGGTTATGCTATGATATGTTAGGTTATGTTCTGTTGTATTATGTTATGTTATGCTAGGTTAGGTTAGGCTAGGTTATCTTATGTTATGTTAGATTAGGATAAGATAGGTTATCTCATATTATGCTATATTATGTTATGCTATGCTGTGTTAGGTTATGTTCTGTTGTATTATGTTATGTTATGTTATGTTATGTTAGGTTATCTTATGTTATGTTAGATTAGGATAGGTTCGGTTATCTCATATTATGCTGTATTATGTTATGCTATGCTATGTTATGTTAGGTTATGTGGTTGAATGTCGCGCACATTACGTTTATGTACTGATAGTGTTATAGATTTTTTATCTTATTCTGTGTTCTGTAGTATGTATTTGGCAACACTGCTTGTAACTATAACAACAACAACCGAAATATCAACGTCTCGTTCCGCGGTAATTTTCCCCCCACACAAAAATAATATAAAGATTAAAATGTATCAACTATTTTACAAGCAACATCGTTTTTTTTGTCATTTTCCTCACACAACAATAAATAAATTAAGATTGAAAGGTATTGACTATTTTAACAACAGCAGTTTGTTTTGGGCAACTTTCGTCGGAAAACAGAAATCAATAGACTAGAATGTTTTGACTGTTTTGATGATGGTGGTTTGTGATAGTGTCCGATATGTAGGCACAACACAACACAGCACAACACAGCACAACACAACAAAGCATAGCACAACACAACACAGGCAGGAGGAGGAGGATGCAGCAGGAAAGCACTCGTCATCATCGCCACAACACAACGTAACACAACACAACACAGGACAGGAGGAGGAGGAGGAGGACGAGGACGAGGATGCAGCAGGAAAGCACTCGTCATCATCGTCACAACACAACGTAAAACAACACAACACAGGACAGGAGGAGGAGGAGGAGGAGGACGAGGAGGAGGATGCAGCAGGAAAGCACTCGTCATCATCATCGTCCCTCGGCGGTCCTTCCTGTAGCGGGGCAGGTAGTCCGCTGGTCACGGTGCAGGCAGGGCTGAGGTGCGGGCCGCCGTTCCCAGGAGTGCCGTCCGTCGCCCGCCGTCACATACTTCCTATTTTTCTCTTTTTTTTTCTCTTTCTGATCCTAATTCTTCCTTTTGTCCCTCCTCCTCCTTAGCAAAAGTTCAGCAATGTTGATCACTCCAAACTCCTCACGCTACAAACTAACCCGAGGACAAGAAACAATGGAAAAACAATTCAAGCAAAGCGATGCAATACCGACATCGGCAGGAGTTATTTCTCGAATAGAGTTGTTCGCCACTGGAACAGCCTCCCTGCAGTGGTTAGCACAGAGACCATCAACTCCTTCAAGATACGCATTGATCGGCACTTTGCTGCATCGGGAGTGAACTGAATGTATAGGTACACAAGTGCTTTAATCCTTCCCTGTAAGCCACTTCCGTGGCTGAGTGATTGATTAAATCACTGAAAGCAGGCAGCCTTGTAATGAGCCAACAGGCTTTCTGCTGCCTGCCCGTCCATGTTTCCTCCTTCTCCTCCTCCTCCTCCGCCTCTTATAATTTTGTCTTTTTCCATCTTCTTCCCTCTGATCTTCCTCCTCCTCTTCTTTTCTTTCCTGTTCTTCCTCCTGTACTTTTATTTTTTTCTTATCTCCTCTATTTCACAGATCCTCCTCCTCCTCCTCCTCTTCCTCTTATCCTCCATCTCTGCCTTCTCATCTACCTTCTCTGTCTTCCTTCTTCTTTCACCACCTTCATCCTTAGTCCACTGATATTCCTCCTCCTTCTCCCGCTCCATCTCCTCTTCCTCCTCCTCCTCCGTCGCCCACCTGCCCCAGCCCCCTCATCGTCCCCGCCGCCGCCGCCGCCGCCGCCGTCATAAACATTGCCTCGCGCTGTCCGGCTTGCATATGAATGAGCCGCACTAAACTAATCGGATATACGAGTGGAATTATCGCCGTTTAATGATTGTGTGGATTGAATTTATATGGAAATGAGACGCGGTGGGCTCCGTTTATTGTATTTTTTGTATTTTTTGCTTTATTTAGGTCTACTGATGAGGTTTGCTAAGGTCCGTATTCTCTCAGACACTTTTAGCTGTCTCACAAGTGTTCTCCAAGGCCACGAAGGAGGTTAGGCGGGTTCTCATGAGTGTTTCACGTTCATGGTGCAGAAGCCTTGTCAAACTACCTCTTGGCTCATAAAACTACCCATGGAAATACAAACACAACCTCTACTTGCGACAGCCCTATCAAAAGTGGGTGTGTAAGCCCCGAAATGTTTGAGAATATGTGTCTTAGTCCCTCACACATTTTTAGATGAATGTTTTATGCCCACATTCTCAAGCAATTCGGGGCTTACACACCCACATTTGATAAGCCTTTCTTGGAGGTTGTGTTAGTATTTCCATGGGTAGTTCTATGAGCCATGTGGTAGTTTAACAATGCTTCTGCACAAGGAATATGAAAAACACTCACGAGAACTCGACTAATCTCATTTGTGGCCTTTGAAAATCGCCGTTGTGAGAACCGAAAGCGCCTGAAAATAGGAACCTACGCAGAAACACACACAGCAAAAGTACAATGCAGTGGCTGTGTGACGTCTACAAATTGCTCTGTAGATTGGGGTGTCCGAATACTTGTTTTCGTTCTCTGTTGTCGGTAAGAGCCAGACAGACAGACAGGCAGCGTGGCGAGGGAGGTTACATGTGGTGGGGAGCAAGGTACTGAGAGAGGAGAGTCAGGAGACCGTGTACCCTCTCTGTATCTTGATGGCGAGGGTAGCAAGGTAGTGAAGGCTGTGGTGGTGCCGGGGACTGTAACACATGGAGAAAAGGGAACACCTATTAGAAGTTATGGGAACTCGTGTCTAGGCTACTTCGGCAAATGGTTATAGAGACTGTGTACTTATATATCCTGGTGGTGAGGGTTGCGAGGTAGTGAAGGTTGCTGTGAGTGTAAGGGGAACACCTGTTTGAATCAAGGGAACGTGTCTTTACTACGGCATGTCAGGGAACCCTCAACACTTATTAAAGTGGAAGCAGAGGAAGAAACTGAGAGACTGCAAATTTATAACAGTATCAGTTGGAATGGCGACCCAGATAAATGATAATACAATGCTTACGAAGTGGTCTCGGAAGTTACTTTTATATATATTTTATTTATTTTTAACGTGTTGGTAATTTTTTTTCTTTTTTCTTCTTGCAGGTGAGTTGACGTGTGTGAGGAAGGAAAGAAGGAAGGAAGAAGGATGGAAGGAAGGTAAGAATGAATGAATGAAGAAAAAAAGGAAGAAAGAAGGAAAGAAAGAAAGAAAGAAAGAAAGAAAGGAAGGTAGGAAGGATGAATGGATTAATAAGGAAAGGTAGGTAGAAAACAAGAAAGCAAGAAAGAAAATAAAGGAAGGAAGGAAGGTAGGAAGGATGAATGGATGGATGGATGAAGAAAGATAGATAGAAAACAAGTACCGTAAGCAAGAGAGAAAAGAAAGTATGAAAGGAGGGGAGGAAGGATGAATGGATGGATGAATGAAGAAAGAAAGATAGATAGAAAACAAGTAAGCAAGAAAGAAAAGAAAGAAAGGAAGGAAGGAAGGAAGGTAGGAAGGATGAATGGATGGATGAATGAAGAAAGAAAGATAAATAATAAACAAGTAAGCAAGAAAGAAAGGAAGAAGGAAGATAGGAAGGATGAATAGATGAAGAAAGATAGATAGAAAACAAGTAAGCAAGAAAAGAAAGAAAGGAAGGAAGAAAGAAGGAACGGATGGATGGATGAATGGATGGATGAAGAGAGAAAGATATATAGAAAACAAGTAAGCAAGAATGAATGAATAAGAAAGAAAGGAAGGAAGGAAGGTAGGAAGGATGAAATGATGGACTGATTAAGAAAGAAAGATAAATAGAAAACAAGTAAGAAAGAAAGAAAAGAAAGAAAGTCGCGTCCATGGGAGCTCTGTGTTTCTGTGTTGTTGATGTGCCAAGGATGAACCGCGTTGAGGAGACCATGTTATCAAGGCAGTGTTATTAATGATGTACCGACCGTCTGTTCTCTCCCTTCACCTTTATCGTCACTAATATCGCACCTTAACCTTGCATCCATGTGTCCCTGGTGATTCCTCTACTGCCCTTTATCCTGTCACAGTTCCATATTTTCTGCCTCCATTCATTTCCCTATTCATGTTTTAATCTTGGTCCCGTATTCTCAGACGCTTTCGGCTCTCACAACAAACATTTCCAAAGGTCACAAAGAAGATTAATCGGGTTCTCGTGAGTGTCTTTCACGTTCATGGTGCAGAGCCTTGTCAAACTATCACTATATAGACTAAAGAAACTACTCATGGAACTACTAATACAACCTCTACCATTGGCTTATTATAACAATCTTACATACCTAATTCATTACAATTAGGTAAGAACCGTCACGTAAGAAATGATGTAAAGAGTAATATGGCAAGGCACAACGAAGCACAGGTTAGTGTAAAACAGGGCATTGTTTTTTAAAGAAAGTATGGCATTGTTATATAAGTATAGTTGTTTTCGTTAAATAAAGGAAGTACCCCAAAAATGGATGTATCTCTTGAAATTACTAATGACTAAAGTAGAACAATAACTTTAATCTCACGCATTTTAATAAGCTCTGGAAACAAATTCATCTATCTATCTATCTATCTAATAAATCTTAACTTTATTTTTTGGTTTGCCAATGGAACTATAAAAAAAGGCTACATCTGTGGAAATTAGTGATTAAAGTATGATCATAACTTTAGCTTCATATACTTCATTAATCTCTGGCACATAAACATTCATAAAAAACATCCTTAAGAACCGCCGTGAATAAGGACCCCTCGCCTCGCCGCTGCCCGCCGTGGAGCTGTCGCCGCCGCAGGGGAGGACGCGTCGCCGCCTCTCCGTGTTTTTTCAGATAATTTCAGTGACACGTGAACGGCCTTGTTAAGAAACGAAGAAAAAACACGAAATGGAGGAAAGACGTTCAAGATTATATAGCGAAGAGGCGATAAAAGGTAAACAGGATAGAGAATAAGTGATAGAATAGAAGTAGAGTAGAAATATAATAGATTGATACATTGATTGATTGATTGATTGATTGATAGCTAGATGGAAAGATAGATAGAAAAAAAGAAGAAATGGCAGTAGTAAGATGAACAGTAATAAAAAAAAAAAAATCCATAAATTCATTGGTAGTGGGGTTAGGTACAGGAGCTGCCTTGTATAGAGCTATCGACGAGCCTCTTGCAAAATCCTCGTGTTTCTTATGTTGGTATGTTAAAGTACTCAACTTTTACACCTGGCAAACTACATTAACGCAGTGAAAAAATCCCGTAATGAACACCACTGAGTGCCCATAGGTCGCAGAAGTGGAGTCTGGCGTGGTAACCTTCTAGCTTATCGGTGGCGCACTTGGTATGCTGCCCCGACCTATACTCAGAAGGCCCGGGTTCGGTTCCCTACACTCAGTGGTGTTCGTTACGGGGCGTACTCCGCTTTGCAACCCTTTCACTACTCAATACCGTTTTATTGTCTATACTAATTTCTATAACTGGTCGTATTAGTTTTCATAATATTTAATTCATATCATTTTTGTCTCTAGCACTATGATCTCAGGTTTATATTCCTAATAATTTCTTAGACTCACATTTGATATGTCTTTTGTTAAGGTTGTGCTAGTAATTCCATGGGTAGTTTTAACAGCCTAGTGATAGTCTGGCAAGGCTTCTGCACCATGAACTCGATAAACACTCATGAGAACCCGACTAATCTCCTTTGTGGCCTTTTATAAATAGTTGATAAGGCTTCCGTAAAGGTTGTGTTACTAATTCCATGGGTAGTTTTAACAGCCTATTGATAGTTTGGCAAGGCTTCTGCACCATGAACTCGAAAAACACTCATGAGAACCCGACTGATCTCCAGTAAGGCCTTTGGAAATAGGTTACAAAGTTTTCCTAGAGGTTGTGTTACTAATTCCATGGGTAGTTTTAATAGCCTAGTAACAGTTTGGCAAGACTTCTGCACCGTGAACTCGAAAAACACTCATGAGAACCCGACTAATCTCCTTCCTGGCCTTTGGAAATAGTTAAGACTTTCATAAAGGTTGTGTTAATATTTTCATGGGCAGCTTTAATAGTCTAATGATAGTTTGGCAAGACTTCTGCACCTTGAACTCGAAAAACACTCATGAGAACCCGACTAATCTCCAGTATGGCCTTTGGAAATTGGTTATAAGGCTTTCCTAGAGGTTGTGTTACTTTTTCCATGGGTAGCTTTAATGGCCTAGTGATAGTTTGGCAAGACTTCTGCACCGTGAACTCGAAACACACTGATGAGAACCCGACTAACCTTCTTTGTGGCCTTTGGAAATAGTTAAGACTTTTATAAAGGTTGTGTTAATATTTCTAAGGGCAGTTTAATAGCCTAGTCATAGTTTCGCAAGACTTCTAGGCCCGTATCCTCGACAATTATTAATACTAAACTTGCTATTAACTTTCGACTTTAGTATTAACTTCACTCTCAAAGTGTATCCTCAACAACTATTAGCCTAATACCGACTATTAACTTTGGTATTAACTTGGGAGTGCTGGCGAGGACTTCTTAACACTTAATAGTAAAGTTAATAGTGAATCCCAGACCCAGACCCATATCAACATGGCCACCGGACTTCCTCGCCCAGCCCGCCTCCGCAATTTAGAGTTCGATAGGGCGCTTTGGAACTGTATAACGATGGTGAACTTGTCAAGACATACATATTAGACCGTGCAGGAATGGAGTATGTGACTGATTTGGTGAGAAGAGAGCTACAAGATCCAGTTCAAAGGGAGCATTCCCTCACCCCGGGGTTGAAAGTGATTTTGACTTAAAGATACTTGGCTACAGGAAAAATGCTGCAGTGTTCAAGTGATGAGTTTGGGGTAGGCCAGAGTAGTGTAAGCAGGGTGATTGTGGAAACTCTGGCCGCCCTCAGTGACCCGTAGGTAGTCGGGAGGTTTATCCTGTCTCCCCTTGATAGGGTGGAGATCCGTGTAAAGCAAGCAGAATTCTACCAACTTGCCGGTGTTGTGGGAGTGATAGACTGTACCCATGTGAAAATAATGGCACCAAAGGAAAACGATGTAGTTTATGTCAACAGAAAAAAAAATAAACATAGCTTGAACATACAATTAGTGTTTGATGCCTTTGTTATTGATTAAAATGTGAAATATTCGAGTTAAGGAAAACAAAACATGGGAAAAAACTTTATTTGTAGCAGAAAGGTACACACATGCCAATGAAAAAAATGACATTAAAATTGCATTAAAATGTCATTTAGAATATGATTTATAATTATTGTTGCTTTAAAATCAAGTTAGAAAACAAATTACTCCTGCCAGTTATTCATATTGAGATAATGGTGGTAAGAAAGCTTGTTAGAGACGTCTGCCAGTGTGAGGGAGGATGAACGAAAGGTCGAGGTGACCACATCGCGAACATCATGACTTATGAGTGAAGTAAAACGAGGTTACTTGGTTTCTGTTTACAAAGTTCCAAGTGGAAAAACAACTTAATTGTGAATTCAGTGTATACTTTTCTGGAGTATTGTGTTTACTGAGTGAATTGGTGACCAATCTGTTGCTATTTGTGTCTTGCTTGAAGATATTCATCATTGGATTCAAAGCTATGGTATTAATGTGCAATAGTCATCATAACAAAATACGTAGTAATTAATTACATATGTCAACCTATTTATTTTCATGAGATCATGGTATGACCACTGAAAAACATAGCTTTTTATCTTGGCTCCATTACAAATTCAGTATAATTACTCTATTAGTGGAATCTAGTTTTCAGCATCTTTTATTATTATGCCAATATTCTAAGCACTCAGCTTGCAAACATGCTTAGGTTTATGTTGTCAGCTTGGGTCGGACTTATGTGAACACTTTACCAAGTGACCTAAGATTACTCAGTGCTCGCAAAGCTATGGTATTAACGTGCAATGGTCATCATACCAAAATACGTAGTAATTAATTATATATGTCAACCTAATTATTTTCATGAGATCATGGTATGACCACTGAAAACATAGCTTTTTTTTTATCTTAGCTCCATTACAAATTCAGTATATAATTATTCATATATTCAATAAAGTAGTGGAATCCAGTTTTCAGCATCTTTTATTATTATGCCAATATTCTAAACACTCAGCTTGCAAACACGCTTAGGTTTATGTTGTCAGCTTGGGTCGGACCTAGGTGAACACTCTACCAAGTGACCTAAGATTACTCAATGCTGCCATATAGGTTACTACATCTTTGATTGTGAGTTCATCAGAGAGATTATATATATATATAATATATATATAATATATATATATAATATATATATATATATATATATATATATATATATATATATATATATATATATATATATATATATATATATATATATATATATATATATATATATATATATATATATATATATATATATATATATATATATATATATATATATATATATATATATATATATATATATATATATATATATATATATATATATAAAAAACTGTCTGCCCTAGTGTCCCTCCCACTTTTGAAGGCCAAATGACGCCCCTGATTGTAACAACGCATCTTGTAACACCCATGACTGGGTGCCGGTGCAAATCTCCTCATTTAACACCGAGAAATTAATCTAGGCTCTAGGGAACTCGGAAAAATCCAAGTTAGAGAGTGCTGGCTGTGGAGATTGAACCAGTGACCTTCGACATACAAAGCCATGTCTGTCAGTCGAGCCAATAAAGGTAAAGGTAAAGTTGGGGCATACGCTGTAGCAGCGCGTGGCCTCGGTGCTCATCTCCGTAACATTGGGCCTTGAGCCTGTGGTGGGAGGGAGCCCATTACCCCGGGACACAGGGCCAGTGTGAAATCCGGGTTACCACAGTTTCCCCAGGTAATCATTTATCGACCAGCCCGAGAGGGAGGATGATCAGCTGGGTGAGCTGCACGCCGACTGCCCAGGCCGGGATTCGAACCCGGGCCCGCGTAGAAGCCAGGCATGCTGACCACTAGACCACGGAGGCGTATTGGAGCCCAATCTCAAGTGAACCCGCTCACAATGGCACACAATTTTTTTCCCTTAAATTTTGTGCTTTGAATGAATTTGCTAACCATTTGTCGAAAAACAGCAGAGATTATTTTTCACCCCTTCCACCCTAACCTCCTCAGTAACAAAAAAAAGAGAAAATCATAGCCTTGAGGCAGTAATATTCAGCCCCAGCATCAAAAAATTATACTGCTGCCCTATGAAAGACATCTCTTAACTCCGATGAAGTAGGTGGTGACTGTGGTGGAGCAGCTTCATTGTCATCCCTTGCAGTGGCAGGTGTCATTGGGCCAGCAGATGATGAAGCAGTGGCTGGTGTCATTGGGCCAGCAGATGATGAAGCAGTGGCTGGTGTCATAGGGCCAGCAGATATTGAAGCAGTGGCTGTTGCCGGAGCAGCTAATGGTATCTTTTCCACAAGTAATGAACAATGTGCTGGGATGGTCTCTAGCAATACTGATAAAGTGTGTATCTACAAAGAATATGAATTTAAGGGTGATTAATAAATTGTTTTAATAAGAATATAAAAGTTTTTGCCAAAAACATACAGGCCAGTCAATATTTCACTGCTGCTTGACTGTTGCTGCTGTCCTATCCCTAGCACATCATGTCAGTGCTGAATGGCTCTGGTACCCCTTCAAATACATGAGACGAGCAGCCTATGATGTCATACACCAGTTTATCTACCACAGTTAATGTCATAGTTATATAGGCAGGCGCCTGCGTATCTGTGGTGCCACACGTGTGGGGCACTCAGGTGCTGTTGGGAAATGTCATTGTTATGAAGGGGCAGGGGTAAACCAGTGTATGCTGTGAGGCCTTGGTGTGGAAGTTCCCTGTCTGAACTGTGCAGCTAATCCCCCATACAGTGAGTGCCATTTTTTACTCCCTCAGGGGCTGTGCAGCTGAGAGAGTGGTGTACATGAGTGTGAGTGTGTGAGTAAGTGTGTGCCTGTCTTGGCTAAAACCCTTCATTGGTGGAAGACAACCAAGGTATTTAGATAGATTGATAGCCATTGACAGATGAACATTAAAAAAAATTCTATATCAAATATGCAGTTCACTGCTATGAACTTATTAACTTTAAGCTGAAATAAAGGCATTGTGGCCAGTATAGCTGCATTCTGTGAGCACATAAAAAACTAACTAATATAAGTTTTACATTTAAAGACATAACAACTAAAAAAATTACCAGTCTGCCGCTGCTCATTCTTGCACTTGGCAATGCAAGGCTTTGATTTTTGTTGTACGTTGTACCAACGCCTCTCACAGTCATCCTGCGTACGGGGTCCACTCCCAGGGAAGGCACTGTCAGGGTATAAATGTGAAGCAAGTTTCTTAATCGTTTCACTATGGCATGCTTTTTATTTCTCATACCTTCTCCAATAACATTTAATACATGCTGTGATGGAAAGCTAAATCAGTACCAATATTTTATTTACATGCATCATAAGACATTAACTTTTTAGTTGTTATGAACATGGCCATAAATACTACTTTTCATTACCTACTTTTCTAAAATGCTTTTCTCTAAGTAGGAGGATATTACACAATACAGCTATACAAAAAAATTCAAAGCATTAATCTTAATTCCATTCTTTTGAGTACTTCTAACCTAACATTATATCACCAGAAACTGTTTGACCAATGCTATCAAAATAATATTTTAATCTTACTTTACCATTCTCATCAAATCTACCTATTCCGATATAGTCTTAACATAAAATATTTGTAAAAGTGTTGAGAGCCTGGCATGCCCAACCCACCAACCCTCCAAAAAAAATCTAAATAAGGAATAAATAAAACAACAGGTAAATATGACTTGACTCACTTATACTAACCCCCTTTCCACCCTAACAAACTTGGGGACCTACCATGTTAGGTTAGGACGTGTTTGGTAGGACATGTTTAGCAGGAGTTGGTTTAGTCATGTTGGATTGTTGAGGGAGTGGGGGTTGCAGCAGAAATGGTCATGATGATGCTATTCACATGGAGCAGTAGGAAAAAGTATGTCCTGTTTGGAAACTCTGTGGTTGTGTTTGTATACAAAAATACCCATTTGACGAGGTTAGGTTAGTTTGCAAGTTACTTGAATCATAGATATGTGAATACGTAACAAAAAATAAATAAAAGCGTTAACCTTAATTTCATTATCTTGAGTACATTCCAATCTAACATTATATCACCATAATCTGTTTGGCCAATGCTATAAATATACTATTTTAATCTTATTTTACCGTTCTCACGAAACCTACCTATTCCCATATAGTCTTGACATAAAGTACTTGTAAAAGTGTCCATAGTCTGGCATGCCTAGCATCCCCCCCAATAAAAATAAATAATAAACAAATAAAAATAAATAAAGAATAAAAAAAGGGCAAATATGCCTTAACTATCTATACCAACCCCCTCTTCTCCCCCAACAAACTTGGCATGTTAAGTTAGGATGTGTTCGGTAGGACGGGGCAGGTTTGGCACTTGGGGACCTACCATGTTTGGTTAGGATGTGTCAGGTAGGACAGGTTTAGCAGGAGTTGGTTTAGTTATGTTAGATTGTTGAGGGAGTGGGGGTTGCAGCAGAAATGGTCATGATGATGCTATTCACGTGAAGCAGTAGGAAAAAGTATGTTCTGTTTGGAAACTCTGTGGTTGTGTTTGTATACAAAAATACCCATTTGACGAGGTTAGGTTAGTTTGCAAGTTACTTGAATCATGAATATGTGAATATGTAACAAAAAAATAAAAGCATTAAACTTAATTTCATTATCTTGAGTACATTCCAATCTAACATTATATCACCATAATCTGTTTGACCAATGCTATAAATATACTATTTTAATCTTACTTTACCATTCTCACAAAACCTACCTATTCCCATATAGTCTTGACATAAAGTACTTGTAAAAGTGTCCATAGTCTGGCATGCCTAGCATCCCCCCCCCCCCCAATAAAAAAAATAATAATAAACAAATAAAAATAAATAAAGAATAAAAACAGGGCAAATATGCCTTAACTATCTATACCAACCCCCTCTTCCCCCCCAACAAACTTGGCATGTTAAGTTAGGATGTGCTCGGTAGAACGGGGCAGGTTTGGCATGGTTAGGTTTAGTTATGTTAGGTT
>NW_026111418.1:369131-401631 GCF_024679095.1 Eriocheir sinensis | reverse complement strand
CCCCCACTCATTCATTTTTTCCATCGTAAATATGTTTTGACGTACTCCCCACACCACCCATGAGAAAATTCTGTGTCTGGGTTCCTTGGCTCGGGTGACCGGCGCGGTGTCCTCGTCACCGTGACATCGTCGCGCCAGCCACGATGTCACAACGTATAAGAATGTATGCAAACTCGCTGTTTTGCCCACAAAAGACGAATCCTTCTTAGAATTACATGATTTCATCATATTATTAAATGTAAATGGTATTTAGAACTCATTTAGAAGCAGTTAATAGTTTACAATATGAGGGAGAGAGGGTGGCAGCTATGATGTTGCACACCCGCTAATACCGCCGGCCACGGCTAAAATGACTTGATAAAATGGAAAGAATATAGTTTGTTGGTGAATATATCACGTGGAAGATAAATTACAACAGTTCATGCAGTCTACAAATAGACCTCGTGTTCATGCGTATTAATACGTCACCAGCGAACTCCAGAGAACGTAACCCCATGGTAATCCTTCTGTTAGTTAAGTACCGGTAGTATCAACTCTAAATGATGGAGAAAACAATTACCTAACACTCTGCAATAATTAATACATTCTCTCTCTCTCTCTCTCTCTCTCTCTCTCTCTCTCTCTCTCTCTCTCTCTCTCTCTCTCTCTCTCTCTCTCTCTCTCTCTCTCTCTCTCTCTCTCTCTCTCTCTCTCTCTCTCTCTCCACTGCCCAAGGAGTTCCCCATTTTCTTTAATTAACTCGTCCAGACTCGGAGGAAATTTTTTTGAACTCCTTTTTCCTCGGCGATTGATGACTTCGGTGACGATGAGCTTTCTGGACCGACCGGCAAATTATTCTCTTAACTTGTGATTCCCTTCCAGCCCCACCCCTCCCCCCTACGACCACTAACACCCCTTATCTCCTCCTCTTGCCCTCCGCCAACCGCAACCTACGACTCCTAACCCACGCTTTCCTTCTCCCCCAGCCCAATTTCAAACTAGTCAGCCCCGCCATTCTTCTCGCGCTAGTCTTCTCACGGAGTCGTGCGATTCTACGGCGACTTGCAGGTATTGGTTCTGACGGCTGACAGATGGCTGGGAGAGGGAGGAAAGAGAGAGAGGAAAGAGGAATGCATAGATTAAGAGTAGGAGTTCTTGTCTTTCACTGCTTTTCTTACATTTATTCTCATTTCCTCTTTTCTTTAATTTCTTTGCATTACTTTCATTCAATTCTTCGCAACATATTTGTGTTCTGTCTTTCATTTCATCTTTTCCTTAATTTCCTCTCACTTCATTCTCCTATTTCTCGTAGCCTGTCAATCATTCTAGTTTTCAATTTCCTCATTTTATTTCGTTCACCTTTTCTTGCTTTAATTTCTTCTCGTCTTTCATCTCTCATATCTCCCCAGTTCTACCTTATCCTCTTGTCTCGTTATTTACGTTCGATATTTTACTTCTCTAGCATCCACTTTTCCTCCCATTTCTTCTCGTCTTATATTTTTTTCCATTTATTTCTTCAATTTCTTCAGGTTTCATATCTCCCAATTCTTTTTTGACAGGATCATCTCATAATTTCCCTTCTCACACTCACCAATATTTCTCACCATACTCTTCTCAACATCTGCTCCCATGATTTCCCTTCACACGCTGTCGCCTAATACCTCGCCTCATCCTCTCCTTATCTTCTTTGTCTTCTAAATCTTTCAACTAATATTTCGCCTCAACCTATCCCTTCTTCTTTCCGTCTTCTTTATAGCCTGCTGTCACCCAGTACTTCACCTCGTCATCTCCTCATCCCGTCTTCTTTATATTCGCTCTTTGTCACACACGACGTTCACGAGTGTTTGAAGGGGATACAACACTAAACGCGAAGGAGAGTGGAAATTTGCATTGAGGGCCGGAAGAGGAAGAGGAGGAGGAAGAGGAGGAGGAGGGAAGCGTGAAGGAAGGAGAGAATGTGGAGACAGTAACAAAGAAGAAAAGCGAATGTAGTTTAGCTTTTCTTTTTTTCATTTTGTCAATACCTCCTACTACTACTCTTCCTCCTCTTCCTTCTTCTAACCCTCCTGCCTCCTGAGGAGGAGGAGGAGGAGGAGGAGGAGGGGCAGGAGGTTTAGAAGAAGGAAGAGGAGGAAGAGTAGTAGTAGGAGGTATTTACAAAATGAAAAAAAGAAAAGCTAGACTACATTCGCTTTTCTTCTTTGTTACTAACTCCACATTCTCTCCTTCCTTCACCCTTCCCTCCTCCTCCTCCTCCTCCTCTCTCTTTCTGCCCCTCCTAAACCACATACTCATCCTACTCTAGTCATCCTCTGTCAAAACACACACACACAAACACCACACCACACCACACACACACACACACACACACACACACACACACACACACACACACACACACACACACACTTCTATTATACTTTAAGGTAGAAAACGTGAGGACAACTAATGCTACCAGGAAGAAGAGGCGGAGGAGGAAGAGGACGAGGAGGATAAAATGTAGAACGTGGAAATTGGAGAAGTATAATGGAGGATACAGATACTTAAAGAGAGAAAGAACAAACAGGAGACACAGGAGGAAAATGTGACAAGAAGCCAGAAAAAGGAGCAAAATGAAGAGGAGGAGGAAGATAAAAGAAAAAGAGAACCGGAGGAGGAGAAGGAGGAGGAAAGTTGGAAAGTTTCGTTTAGCCGGCTCAACATATGTGGTCATAAGCCGGAGACAGACAGGAGGGGAATGAATTATAGGAGAAGGGAACAGATCCCAGACGGGACACAACCCCCAATTAATACCTGGTACCCATTCACTGCTGGGTGGACAGGGGAGTAGGGTATCGGAGATGCCGCCCAAATTTTTCCACTCCGCCCGGGAATCAAACCCGGGCTCTCTCGGTTGTGAGCCGAGTGTGCTAACCACTGCACCACGAAGCCACCCGGGAGGAGGAGGAGGAGGAGGAAAATGGGAAAGAATAGATGTAAGATATGATGTGGGATTGTGGGAACCGAGAGAGGAAGGAAATAGAATGGAAGAGAGATGGAGGAAGAGGAAGAGGAGAAGGAGAAGAAAGAATAATTTAAGAAGGAGCATGAAAGTATAAAAGCTAAGAGAGAGAGAGAGAGAGAGAGAGAGAGAGAGAGAGAGTGTGAGAGAGAGGCAGGTCAACTTATTTACATTATTAATTTCTTTTGTTGGCCGCTCTTTGTTGATTCATATTTATCCTTATTGTTCCAATTATTATTATTATTATTATTATTATTATTATTATTATTGTTATTATTATTATTATTATTTTTATTATTATTATTTACATCATCATTATCATCATCATCATCATCATGTATTTCTCTCACCATCATGACATCTGCGCCATAAAGATTTACATCGTCCATTAATGTTCACTGTTACGGTCCCGTGGTCATAAATTTATTGAATTGCTTATTCAAACATATTTCCAATAGCTTATCTCCCCATATCAGTCTATTTGTATCTTTATTTATGTCTATCTATCTGTCTATCTATTTGTGTATTTAGATATCTATCCGTATATTAGTTTATCTATTTTTATTTAAGTGCACGCCGCTGTCTCTATGGCAATATTTCATCATTTATACACGTGTTTAATTATTCACTTGACAACCTAAATATTTATACAATCTCTCTCTCTCTCTCTCTCTCTCTCTCTCTCTCTCTCTCTCTCTCTCTCTCTCTCTCTCTCTCTCTCCTTTATCATCCTTCCATCATCTCCTTTCCACCCTCTTTACTCCCTGCCTTATTGCCTCTCTCATAACCGTTCCCTTCCCTTCGCTTTCCCTCTTCATTCATCAATCGTCTATTCATTGTTGTATCTATTCACTTATTCATCAGGTTCTTTATACGTTCACATAGCTTTGTTATTACCAGAAGTGGCACTGGAACTCACACCCAGGAGCTTTCCAACACTAAATGAGAGATATGTAACTAAGTTATTATAAGCTAACAATCGTTATTATTAAGGTTATTATTACTATTATTTTTATCGTTATTATCGTCCCTGTTATAGATTGCGTTCCTCGCTTTTCACCCTGTGCCTGATAAAAAGTTAGGAGGGCATAAAATTGTGATTGGATGATTCGAGGGTAGGATACATTATTATTAGCATTGTTGTTATTACTGTTACATTAAAATATTATTTCGTTCATTACTTCCATTATGATTATTACACTACTGTTAATATTTGTGGTCCTGCCCTACTTTTTCAGACAATCGTTTTTATTCCTGTAGCACGGTTTAACTAATTACCGCTACTACTACTACGCTTACTACAGTGGTTACTTTTTCTTAAACTTTAACACTATCATTATTACCATCACTACATTCTCGTTATCATTTCTAACAGTGCTGTCTTCACAGCACGCCATCTATCCGCAACAATGACACTATTCACCATTCTAACACAGGCAACCGTCGCGATCCCACTAATCACGAATATTACAAACACCAAAATCACCAACATTATTTATCTTGTCCAAAGTATACACCTACCACCATTGCCGCCTACACCACCACAGCAACCTCAACCACCACAGCATCCCTCACTGCTATCTCACCACCTCCAACACCACCATCGCCCTCACCACCACCACCAACAACAACAACAGTATCTCAACACCATCACCACACCATCTATTTTCAACGTCACCTCGAGGCTGGACACATGAAACTCTCTCTCTCTCTCTCTCTCTCTCTCTCTCTCTCTCTCTCTCTCTCTCTCTCTCTCTCTCTCTCTCTCTCTCTCTCTCTCTCTCTCTCGTTTTATCATTTATGTTTGATTTATTCTTTTTATTTCTTTTATTCAGGACATCATTAAGTCTTGCTATTCCTTTCTAACTACTCGAAATTATAATTATTTAATGTTTTTGTTACGTCAGTGCTGATTTTTTTTTTTTTTTTTTTTTATCCTTACGACTTCTCTTCCCGTGTTCTTTACTATAAGGTTCAATTCTTCCTCATTTTGTTGCCTTAAATTCCCGATTATTTCCTAACGTGACCGTGAATCTTCAGGCAACATTTAGAACATCATGAATATGAAGTGTGTAAGCTGTAAGGCAGCCTTTTTATGAATGGCTTCAGTATCACCATAAAGTAAACCATGCACGAAAAAAAGCATCGCATCTTACAACCAGACACACAACTTTTCACGTAATCTTAAAAAAATAGCAAATGAACTTCAAAGGAACGACGGAAAACAGACGGAGGGGACGCTCGCCTCGTGTACGGACAAAACAAAATACCAGAGCCTAATAGCGTTTCGCTGCACCTTGAAAAAAAATCCCATCCTCTAGATAGTTTTCTCTCCATGTTAACAAATAAAAAAAAACATTACATTGTCACATCTTAACAGTTATCACTATGAGAAAACAATAAAGAAAGACACAAATTCGTCAATGAATACCAACTCGTTGACATTAACACCACACCTCATTATCTTGATATTCATCAGATCTATTATGCATATGCAATGCCGGGATGTGAAGGCAGGAGAAGAACCTTATAAGTATAAGGACAAGACGTAGTTTAAGTCATTATAAGTGATTACAAGTAGTTGTAAGTGAGCCTAAGTAGTTGTAAGTAATTATAAGTCACTGTAAGGCCATCATAAATATGTGAAAATGTAAGTAGGTATTCTTAATCACAACCCATAACAGAATACATCCCCCCCCTCAGACTACAATTACACCATATGGCGCAATACCACGCCAAGACTTTCCCACCAGGGAACTTAGCGTCTGTCACCCCTCCCTTTCCCCCCCTTCCCCCGACCAGCGCACGCACCTCAGAATTGTTACCAGCCCTTGCTTGTCAATCCCCAATCAGTTAAAATCATCCACCCTTACATTTTTTTTTTTTTTTTACGTCGTTGCCTGTTGCGCCGGTAGGCATCTTCCTGGTGGGGCCTGATGGTCGGCCCAAGGCTTCTTCCAGGTGGGGCCTGATGGTCGGCCCAGCCCGTTCTGGCGCAGGCGAGTGTTTATAGTGGCGCCATCTTGCATTGGCTCATGCTGCCCCCCGGAACTCGTTCTTGATTCGCTTGGACGGCTTCCTCTAGAGTCCGGGTTGATGGGTGGTCTTCAGGACAGCATGTGGGTAGTTTTAAGCCACTCGGCGGTGACTGAAAAATCCGAGTGGTAGCGTGGGGATTCGAACCCGCGTCGTCCATCACGCGGTGAATGTGACCCCAGTACGCTACCAGTTCGGCAACCGCCTACCATTTTCCGCTGCTCCACATGAAATTTCGTGACCTTGCACGTTAAGAAACCGTACCCATATATAAACTACCCTAGTCTTCTCTGCATTTTGAATTAAAACGTGATGGATTATAAATCAGCTACATGGGCCCCTTGTCTGCGCGACGGGGGTGCCCCAGGACTGGTATAAAAACACGGAGTAGCGTTTTCCCGAGCAGACTCGAGGCTCATCCGCTGTGTTTTGCAGGTATGTACGTGGCTCTCCCGCTTTCGCCCCCCATTTGTTCCCCCCTACGTGCTCCCCAGTTCAATTACCGTCTCCCCTTTAGCCAATGTGTATCTTAATTACCCTGTAAATGCATTTCTGATCCCAGTAAACGAAATAAGAGACTCGAGGCTCATCCGCTGTGTTTTACAGGTCCGGGCGACCCACTCCCTGCCACACACACACACCCCACACACATCTACACGAACCCGTGTATCCATCCCGATGTGTTCTTTTATTTGTTAATCTCAATAATTCTCTTCTTTCCGCGGTAGGAGCTGTAGGAGAGAGCCCTATATGCGTTCTTGGAGCAATACCAGGGGTAGGAACGGGGCGTCGAGTCCCCCTTACAATTCCCTCCTGCACCCCATATTGCGGGAAATATTGTGGGAGTATATAGGCCAGTAATCTGTGCTTCATCTGTAGTGTAAGAAGTGTTAGTGAAATAAGAGGCTGTATGTTTGGTCTTTACGACGGAGATGGTTCTCGTCGTGTATGGGTTTTCCCGGAAATGTAATGTTCCCCCTCTCTGAGTCTCTTTCATACATCATATGTACCTGGTTTTATAATAATTGTACACCCGCACAAGGGTAAAGATTTCGTGGAGAATCCTCAGCCTTATTTTGGTTACCATTGTGAGAGGAGAAAACTAGAAATCAGTCGTGTGTCCATTCGCCCACTCCCGTCAGTTTCGGGTAAATCGTGCCTTCAATGAGGAATTAATTATAAACTGTGTCGTCAGGTATGCCTATGTATTACCTTCTAAACTAAGTCACAGGAATAAATGTAAGTACTCCTATATATAGGCCTTTATTTCTTGTCACTCCCCGTTGTGAGATTTGTCCGGCCGGCTGTGAGTTAAACTAACCATTTACCGCCCCCCGAGCCTGCCCCGCTCACCTCGCTACCCTGCCCAAGGGATCAGAGTCTTGCTCTGGGTCATTTTAATCCCTCATTAAATCCTCAGTCCTTTATATACACATACTCTTAAGGTTCCCAGTGAGCTACCGGTGACATAATTCATCGGTAGATCTCTGGGTGGTGGCAGCAAAACTACCCCCAGGGTGAGTCCAACTTGTTTTCCCCAGATATCCATAGGTGAATTCCCTCTTTTTTTTAACATCATTTAGTGCCCCGAATTTCCGGGCACGACACATACATATCTTATTTATCTTATATTTGTTTTTATACCTCCATATTTATCACCACCACCCTGCATTCACCTCCCGCCACACGCACACGCCGCCTCTTCACCTTCCCAACATTCGCCAGGCAACGCGCGACAGCAGCGTCTGAGCTCCCGTCAAGTTTTATTCCATTCGGTGGCTGCGGCGTTTGATGTCAGGCAATAAACCTTCTGAATATGTAGATTTTTCACACACACACACACACACACACACACACACACACACACACACACACACACACACATCCTGACCCTCACGGGGTCAAGACGTGTCAAATGGCGCTCCCCACAGCAGCCACAGGGTCAGCCTTTTGACCCTTTTTCTTTTTCTTTTTCTTTTCTTTTCCTTGGCTCCCCATTCCCCCAATCCCATTAATTCGAGGAACTCATTACTCTTTAAAACTTTTGTGAAATGTTTTGACATATAGACGTACAGTGAGTGCAGTGTGTTAGTGGTGCAGGAAGAGTAGTGAGAGCTGTGTGTCGCCAACGCCTCGTCATACACCGCGTCCCCGCCGACATCCTGAAGATCCGAATGATACCATTTCGGTCACCCAGCAGCAGGGGAAGGTCAGTTCAGGTGGCAGGAAGTGTGGCAGCCTCGTCACTCAGATTCGGAGCAAGATGACGGCAACTTCATCAACACTGTGAACTTGTTCCCACGGCTACCTACATCAACCAGCCGGGCAGCCCCTACCACCTGTGTCTCGCCGACCCAGGAGCTTAGCACCTCCTTACTAAGCCTGGGTATACCTGAGTGACCCACCCCCATAAACCCATAGACTGCCCACCTGCTCCTCCACCGTCAACTGTCACCTGAACCCAGCGTCTGACCTGTTGATTAACACATGACCCGCCCCCCCCGCCATCGGAAGCCACCGCACCCCCCCCCCCCCCCCCCCCTCTCGGCACCACCGCACTGCACTCCCCCCCGCCGCCCCTCCTCCCCCACCCCAAGCTCCGTCGCCCCAACCTTCCCACACATATCAGACCCCCGATCCCCGTCCCCCTTCTTTTTGTCCCTGCTCCATTTGCGAAGTTAAATTGTATTTATAATGTGTAAATTTTTAGCTTGACGGCTGCCACAACTAAATAAACCGTTTATTATTATTATTATTATTATTATTATTATTATTATTATTACACACACACACACACACACACACACACACACACACACACACACACCGCTCCGGTAGCTCAATCGGTAGAGCGCTGCGCTGCGAGGCTTATCGGCCAAACAGGCAGTGGTTCGAGCCCCGCTCAGTCCGGATTCTTTCCATTGACTAGGAGTGGTTACTGTCCTCCCTTGAGCAAGGGGGATGGGGTGTGTGGTGTGTGAGGTCCTGGCAGTACCCAGAGATCAACGAAATGAGCACTTGCTCTCGTCGGGGGGGTACCTGCTGGCGAAAGCGAGTCCAACTCTTTATTAGGCCGTGGTGAATTACACACACACACACACACACACACACACACACGTGGGTCCAGTCTCGCAGTAACTTATGAGCCTATTCTATTCATGTCTCCCTGTCTTATACCCTTTTAACTCTCCCCGTGTCACCTTGGCGCTGAGACACGCTCGCCGCCTTGATAGCCTCGTCAGCGCGTCCTGGCCCGGAGTATAATCATGGAGGTCCCCGAATGATTATGTTGGGACGTTAATTTGATGCTCGTAAGAAAATAAAATGTCAAAGCTTAAAGTAATGACAACACAAATGAACTAGGGTTTAAAGAACAGATATTTGGATGGAAAATATACTTAGATGTTTACATCATAAAAAAAAAGTTGCCGTTTACTACTACTACTTTACTATTATAGTCCATCGACTCTTGAGCCCTGTGGGCTGGCCCGGGGAACAGCCCATTGTTTACACATCTAGAGATGACCTGCGCATGGCGATCTGTCTCACTGTTAGTCTGCACGCTATCTATTTATGGTATATATATATATATATATATATATATATATATATATATATATATATATATATATATATATATATATTCATAATACAGCTGCATGGTGTTATGAAGTGCTTGGGATTTGAGGAAAAAACAACGACTTTGTAAACCTTCAATATGCTCAGGCGATGGTGCCGCACCATTCACCCTTCCGCCACCACGGAAGACTCACGTAGGTCTCACTCTCGCGTCCTGCACAGTAAATACATAAATAAAAGAGATAGAGGGGGAGAGAGGGGGGAGGGGGTAGCGAGCTCCTCTGAGGAGTGATGGGGTGATGTGGCAATAGCGCAACTCAGGGGAGCCGTGCCTAAGGGCTCAAGTTAGATTTGATAGACTATACCACAACTATTACGACTACGACTTCCATCACCACCACTACTACGACTTCCATCACCACCACTACTACTATTACTACGACCACTATACTGCTATTACTACTATGACCACTACTACTATTACTGCTACTACTAACTAATGCTACAACTACCACCACCTTATCATTCATTTCCTCTTCATACCATACCCTAAAATAAATAAATGAATGGAAAAATAATGGAAAACAGCTGTCTGTGAAAAATTGAATAGGCATGAAAGCCACGAACGAAAAAAAGTGTTTGCGTAAAACAAAGAATAGGCATAAAATAGAAAATAAATGAAAAGGAAAAGACAAAGGCAATATAACAACAGGCACACAAAATAATATTAACAACAGTTTCAGAAAGTTGCGAATGTTCCTCCGTCCCTCAAATATTGCCTTTCCCTGGAGGAAAAAATATCGAAAAAGGAATATTAAAGAATTTTTGCCTACGCCCCTCCTCCCTCTCTCTCTCTCTCTCTCTCTCTCTCTCTCTCTCTCTCTCTCTCTCTCTCTCTCTCTCCTTCACCAGGCAGAAATCTGAGGAGGAGGAGGAGGAGGAGGAGGAGGAGGAAAATACGAGAAAAGAAAAAACGGAGGAAGAGAAGATTTTTTTTTTTAAGATTGCTCCCTCCCTACAGGGGAAGCACGGGTCTTAGCCAATGGCGGCCCGTAGCAGAGTGCCGGCAGACCGACTATATCGGCCGACCGTAGCCTAGCCGACCAAGTCGGTCTGTCGACGGGGACTGGCGTGTCTCTGAGAAAACAGATGTGGTATGGAGCAAATTGTGACGATGAGGATCATGATGATGATGATTAGCATATAAGTTATCTTCTTTATCATCTTTCCTCTTTTATCCTCCTAATCATCCTGCCTTCTTTAGCGTCTTCCTCATCCCATTCCTCTCCTCCTGGTCCTGCTTTCTTCATTAATATTTTCCTTCTTTTTCTGCCCTCCTCCTTCCCTTGTCTTCTTATCATCTTCATCCTTGTTCCTTCCTTTTATTCCTTACTTTCCTTCTCGTCATTCTCCTGGCTTCTTTATCATCTTCCTTTTATTATCCTCCTCCTCCTCTTCCTCCTCCTCGTTCGGTTATGCTTCTGGTCACGAATAAAAAAATACAAAAAAAATCTCCACAGTCCTTCATTGCAATCATCACGGTCTTCTGTTCCTTCGCTTCTCTCGATTCCATTTGTGTTCCGCGGAATACATTCACACCAGACGCGCGGCCTTCGTTTAACCTTTTATATTCGTTCCCCTGGTAGTGTTTTTTCCTTTCCTTTTATTGTTGCCCGCAGCGTAAGAATATCTATTGTACCTTCACTGCATCGTTTCTTTTTCCACTTTTTTTAGTGTTTTAAAGAGGGACAAGATAGATTACACTCATTTTTTTTGGCTAATGATTACTTATTGTTCCCTCATTCACTCTTATCTATTTTGCTTTTCAACCTATGTTTATTCTTTTTGAGGGATGATGTATCTGTTTACTCAATAATTTTCTGTTTGTTGTGCTTTTTCTGTACTCCAGTCTTTGTTTTAATTCCGTGTTATTAGAATTTTTTTTCTGCAGTACCATTTTCATGTTTTTTATTGCGCCCTCTTTTCATTTTTTCGATCTCAACTGTGTTCTTTTTACGTTTATTTTTTATGAACTTTTTTCACTTGTTTAATTTTACTCTTCATTTTTTCTCTTGCAAATGTATGGCTTTTTTTTTGTCTTTTATCTGATGAATATATTTACTGAATACAAAATTGCATCTTTTTTACCTCAATTTATTTTTTTATTTTACTTTTTCATCGGAATTTTTTATCGTGCCTTCATTCACGCTTTTCTATTTCAGCTGAATGATTGTTTTTACTTTTAAACAGGATAATATACTGATGGAGTTATAGCTTTACCGCTTCTTCACTTAAATTTGCCTTTTATCTGGTGTAGCTACTTAGTATTTTGAGGATAACCAGTGTTTGCTTCTTACATTTTTTTTTTATTCAAATGCATGTCGTTTTGCTTTTGTTGTAAAAATCAACATAGATCTTAACATCACCTTTTCATCCTAGCCTCGTTTTTTTTTCTGTTGTATATTTAAAATGGATGAATATGAAATTCTCATTCCACGATTTCAATTTTCCCCGTGAACATTTTTTTTTACCTGAGAATATATACGTTTCACTTCCATATCAAACTTCTTCCTCCTGCAAACTAGCTTGCACGTTTTCTTTTAAAGCAGAATATAAGTACACTACTCCAACTCCTTTATTTCCTGTGCAATACTCTCACTTTTGCTTAACAGTCAAGGAATGTACATTGCTACGGACTGGACCTCTTTTTTCTACGCTCCCTTTTATTCCCACGGAATTGTTGGTTGTTGCTGTAGGGTGATAAGGAAAATAATAAAGAAAAGTGTCAATTGTATGAAGCAAAAGGAGGAAGGAAGGAAAGGAGTAAAGCCTGTCAGTTGGTTGTTGTTGTTTTAAGGTCACCGGTGTTAATTATTCAAAGGTAACACAATAATTATTGGAAGCCGAAAGGATTCAGACGAAATTAAATTAAAAGATTATAAAGTACTTTTTGTAGACTTGCATTACTAAGACCACACGAGTTAACTTTTGTGATTTATGTTGTGCTTATCAATGGGAATTAAGAAAAGAGAAATTCTTGACTTAATGTTAATATTTTTCGAATCCCAACATCATTAAAACGCATGAGAGTAAACTTTAAAGCTCCGGTGGTCCGTGAAAGCTGCGAACAAAGAGACGACAAACATAAAGGTTGTGCGAGTCATAATAAAAAGATTTACCGAAAATATAACGCACGTGAACTGTTTTGTGGGCTTGGAATATCATGAAGGTCACACGGGAGTACACTTCAAGGCTCCGGCCACCCGTGAAAGCTGGGAACAAACTGATGAAAAATGCAAAGGCTGCGACACCTATACCTGGATATAAAAGCATGCTGTGTTTCGTAAGGATTTATAATATTATTACGAGAATACAGGAGTAGATTCCAAAGTTCTGATCGTCTGTGAAAGCTGTGAATAAACTGATAAAAAATAAAAGGATGTGTGATTTACTTCCGAAGATAACAAAGCAGCAGACAGTGATCTTTTTGTGTGGATTTCGATTATTACTAAGAATCAACAGTAGGGGAGACCGGGGCAAGTTGGCTACAGGGGTAAGTTGGCACACTTGAAATTATTTCACTATTTACCGCTCGACGGCAGCGATACGCACACCAAGTGATCACCGCATTGTTCCCCAGTTGCCAACCAACTGCCATCCTGAGGGGCCGCAGGAGTTGGCTGCTGTGGGGCAAAGTTTGATTTTGAAGGTACATTTTCTTTTGTTTATAATATTTGCTATAACATGTCTCTGTTTATTGGGGGGTACTTCTCAATTCAGCCATATTCTAACTTAGGGTATAAGGACTGTTTACCCTCAATACCGATCACACTAGGTTTCTCAGTATATACTAAAATCGTTGTTAATGACTATTTTCTTAAATGGGGCAAGTTGGCACAATGAAAACGGGGCATGTTGGCTCAGTGTCAACTTGCCTCATATTAGGCTATGCCTGAACTGGTTGCGGCATGCACACACTCACATAGCCTACAGTGCTAGGCTGCTTTTGACAGATAGATTGATAAACAAATAGGCTACAATTAGTAATTAATTATTTTCACTTTAATATGATAATTGGTTAGTCTTTTGTTATGATGCTGTGGTATCGGTATTTTCTTTACTGAAAATGTATGTTTTGTGTTAATTTATGACAGAATAGTCTTTAAACTACGCAGTACAGATAATCTGTATCTAAATTTACGGTCATATGCTTGTAAGTTGCTTTTAATAATTATATGATGTGCCAACTTACCCCATAATGTGTGCCAACTTACCCCGTATGCAGGGTAAGTTGGCACATGTTAATGATTTTTTTCTAAAGGATGCTGTACTTATGTTTGGAGAGAAAATATTGTTTGTATTGCATGGAATGTAAGAGGAATGTTTGTATTTTTGACTGAAACTATCAAAGTAACAAAATCCTCTATTGTTTTACTTCCATCAGCGAAAATGTAAAAAGTGTGTCAACTTGCCCCGGTCTCCCCTAGATTCCAGAGTTCTGGTCGCCTATGAAAACTTTAAATAAAATTAAGAAAAAAATAACAGATTGTTTGACTTAGTATTGGATATGGAAAAAAAGCAGCAAATGAGCCATTTTTGAAAGGCTCTAGGATATTACTACAACCAAAGAAAAGTAAATTTCAAAGTTCTGGTCGTCTGTGAAAGCTGCGATTAAACAAAAAGAAAGTAGCATGTGGTCGTATGTGGCTTTTTTTTTTTTTTACGTGTTCGCCTATAGCGCCAGTAGACTTTCTTCAGGGGCTTAGCTGGTGGTCGGTCCAAGCCCGTCATGGCGCAGGCAATTTTTATAGAGGCGCCATTTATTCTTGGCTCATGCTGTCCCCGGAACTCATTCTTGATTCCCTGGACGGTTTCATCTAGAGCCCGGGTTGATAGGTGGTCTTCAGGACAGCATGTGGGTAGTCTTACGCCACTCAGCGGTGATTGAAAAATCCCAGGTGATAGCGTGCGGATTCGAACCCGCGTCGTCCGGCACGTGGTGAGTGCGGGGCCCGCACGCTAATCATTCAGCCACCGCCTACCCGCTTATTGCGTGGATTTGAAGTATCATTAATACAAAACGTGGGTAAATTCCAAAGTTCTGGTCATCCGTGAGGGTGGGGCGTAAACAGATGAAAATATAAGGTTGAACACTTATTAAAGATACAATAGCAAAAAAAAAGGCAGCACATGCACTTCCTCGGTCCGTTCTTACCTCCTCGTCTTCCCCCTTGGGGTCCCTCTCTTCCCTCCTTTCATACTCTTGGAATGCATAATTAAGAACATGTAAGAGGTAATTTCCAGCTTGAGGCCACGCCTTAATGATTTGTGAGATGTGATGTAGTAGAGGGAAAAAGAAACATGCATCTTATTTTATGGTTGTCAATACGGAAATACATGTTTCTAGGAGCAGATTAGAGCATATTAGGGTTAAATTGAAAAGCTTTCTTCTCCCGTTCATGCTGCAAGTAAACGGAAAGCGAAACCTAAGGTAAAAAAAAGTGCAATGTTAAAATTTAGAGAATTAAAATATCATTTATAAACATTAGAGTGAAACTGAAATCGCAGTCTTTGCCTAATCAAGAGATGGACGTTAAGTGAATGTAAAGGCTGTGCTAATAATATAAAAATAAAAACAGTGTGTAAACATTTAAGGAATTAGATTACACTATTCAGACCGCCTCAGCATTTTTATTTCGAGTACAGTCAACAGAGAGAACAAAGAAGTTGCTATTGTGAGTTGACCTCCTCGACTCTGGCCGTTTTAATCTGTTTTTGTTGACGTGTTTGTCCCTCACGTCTTCCTTTACACAGTCCATCCTCCTTTTCTCCTCGGTCTCCCTCTCTTCCTCCTATCCTGTACTTGCATTTTTTTTTGTTACGTCGCGGCCTATTGCGCCGTTAGGCTTCTTCCTGGTGGGGCCTGATGGTCGGCCCAAGGATTCTTCCCGGTGGGGCCTGATGGTCGGCCCAGCCCGTTCTGGCGCAGGGGAGTGTTTATAGTGGCGCCATCTTGTATTGGCTCATGCTGCCCTCCCGGAGCTCATCTTTGATCCTTTTTGTTTTCAGTGGGCTGTTTGTTTTCAGTGGGCTTTTTGTTTTCAGTGGGCTTTTTGTTTTCAGTGGGCTTTTTGTTTTAATTTTTTTTTGTTTTCAATGGGCTTTTTTGTTTTCAGTGGGCTTTTTGTTTACAGTGGGCTTTTTGTTTTAAGTGGGCATTTTTGTTTTCAATGGGCTTTTTTGTTTTCAGTGGGCTTTTCGTTTTCAGTGGGCTTTTTGTTTTAATTGGGCTTTATATGTTTTCAATGTTTTTTTTTAGTGGGCTTTTTTTGTTTTCAGTGGGCTTTTTTGTTTTCAGTGGGCTTTTTTTGTTTTCAGTGGGCTTTTTTGTTTTCAGTGGACTTTTTTTGTTTCTAGTGGGCTTTTTTGTTTTCAGTGGGCTTTTATTTGTTTTCAATGGGCTTTTTTTTCAGTGGGCATTTTTTGTTGTCAGTGGACTTTTTTTCAGTGGTCTTTTTTTGTTTTCAATGGGCTTTTTTTTGTTTTCAGGGGGCTTTTTTTATTCTCAGTGGATTTTGTTACCAGTGGGCTTTTTGTTTTCAGTGGGCTTTTTTGTTTTCAGTGG
Source organism: Eriocheir sinensis (assembly GCF_024679095.1). Classification (NCBI taxonomy): domain Eukaryota; kingdom Metazoa; phylum Arthropoda; class Malacostraca; order Decapoda; family Varunidae; genus Eriocheir; species Eriocheir sinensis. The sequence goes on along the minus strand of NW_026111418.1, from coordinate 385,411 downwards.
GCCTTTTGTTTTCAGTAGGCTTTTTTGCTTTCATTGGGCTTTTTTTTCAACGGTCTTTTTATTGTTTTCAATGGGCTTTTTTGTTTTCAATGAGCTGTCTGTTTTCAGTGGGCTTTTTGTTTTAAGTGGGCTTTTTTTGTTTTCAGTGGGCTTTTTGTTTTCAGTGGGCTTTTTGTTTTCAGTGGGCTTTTTTGTTTTCAATGGGCTTTTTATTTTCAGTGGGCTGTTTGTTTTCAGTGGGCTTTTTGTTTTCAGTGGGTTTTTTGTTTTAAGTGGGCTTTTTTTGTTTTCAGTGGGCTTTTTGTTTTCAGTGGGCTTTTTGTTTTAAGTGGGCTTTTTTTGTTGTCAATGGGCTTTTTTGTTTTCAGTGGGCTTTTTTTGTTTTCAGTGGGATTTTTTTGTTTTCAATGGGCTTTTTTTGTTTTCAGTGGGCTTTTTTTGTTTTCAATGGGCTTTTTTTGTTTTCAGTGGGCTTTTTTTGTTGTCACTGGACTTTTTTGTTTTCAGTGGGCTTTTTTTTTGTTTTCAGTGTTTTTTTTTTGTTTACAGTGGACTTTTTTGTTTTCAGTGGGATTGTTTTTGTTTTCAGTGAGCTTTTTTGTTTTCAATGGGCTTTTTTTTTTGTTTTCAGTGGTCTTTTTTTTCAGTGGCATTTTTTGTTTTTAGTGGGCTTTTTGTTTTCAGTGGTCTTTTTTTTCAGTGGGCCTTTTGTTTTCAGTAGGCTTTTTTGCTTTCATTGGGCTTTTTTGCTTTCATTGATTTTTTTGTTTTCAGTGGGCTTTTTTTTTGTTTTCAGTGGGCTTTTTTGGTTTCAGTGGACTCTTCTGTTTTCAGTGGGATTTTTGTTTTCAGTGGGCTTTTTTGTTTTCAGTGGCCTTTTTTTTGTTTCAGTGGACTCTCTTGTTTTCAGGGGATTTTGTTTTCAGTGGCTTTTTGTTTTAGTGGACTTTTGTTTTCAGTGGGCTTTTTGTTTTCCGTGGGCTTTTTTGTTTTCAGTGGACTCCTTTGTTTTCAGTGGGATTTTTGTTTTCAGTGGGCCTTTTTTTGTTTTCAGTGGGCTTTATTGTTTTCAGTGGACTTTTTTGTTTTCAGTGGACTTTTTTTGTTTTCAGTGGACTCTAACTTTTGTTTTCAGTGGGATTTTTGTTTTCAGTGGACTCTTTTGTTTTCAGTGGACTCTTTTGTTTTCAGTGAGCTTCTTGTTTTAAGTGGTATTTTTGTTTTCAGTGGGCTTTTTTGTTTTCAGTGGGATTTTTGTTTTCAGTGAGCTTCTTGTTTTCAGTGGGCTTTTTTGTTTTCAGTGAGCTTTTTGTTTTCAGTGGGATTTTTGTTTTCAGTGGGATTTTTTGTTTTCAGTGGGATTTTTGTTATCAGTGAGCTTCTTGTTTTCAGTGGGATTTTTGTTTTCAGTGAGCTTCTTGTTTTCAGTGGAATTTTTGTTTTTAGTGAGCTTCTTGTTTTCAGTGGGATTTTTGTTTTTAGTGAGCTTCTTGTTTTCAGTGAGCTTCTTGTTTTCAGTGGGCTTTTTTGTTTTCAGTGGGCTTTTTTGTTTTCAGTGGGCTTTTTTGTTTTCAGTGGGCATTCTTGTTTTCAGTGGGCTTTTTTGTTTTCAGTGAGCTTTTTTGTTTTCAGTGAGCTTCTTGTTTTCAGTGAGCTTTTTTGTTTTCAGTGGGCTTTTTTGTTTTCAGTGGGCTTTTTTGTTTTCAGTGGGCTTTTTTGTTTTCAGTGGGCTTTTTTGTTTTCAGTGGGCTTTTTTGTTTTTAGTGGGCTTTTTTGTTTTCAGTGGGATTTTTGTTTTCAGTGAGCTTTTTGTTTTCAGTGGGATTTTTGTTTTCAGTGGGCTTTTTTGTTTTCAGTGGGATTTTTGTTTTCAGTGAGTTTCTTGTTTTCAGTGGGATTTTTGTTTTCAGTAGGCTTTTTTGTTTTCAGTGGGATTTTTGTTTTCAGTGGGCTTTTTTGTTTTCAGTGGGATTTTTGTTTTCAGTGGGATTTTTGTTTTCAGTGAGCTTCTTGTTTTCAGTGGGATTTTTGTTTTCAGTGGGCTTTTTGTTTTGAGTGAGCTTCTTGTTTTCAGTGGGCTTTTTTGTTTTCAGTGGGCTTTTTTGTTTTCAGTGGGCTTTTTTGTTTTCAGTGAGCTTTTTTGTTTTCAGTGGGCTTTTTTGTTTTCAGTGGGCTTTTTTGTTTTCAGTGGGCTTTTTTGTTTTCAGTGAGCTTTTTTGTTTTCAGTGAGCTTCCTGTTTTCAGTGGGCTTTTTTGTTTTCAGTGGGCTTTTTTGTTTTCAATGGGCTTTTTTGTTTTCAAAAAAAAATTTTTTTCAATTGGCTTTTTTGTTTTTAGTGGGCTTTTTTGTTTTCAATGGGCTTTTTTGTTTTCAGTGGGCTTTTTTGTTTTCAATGGGCTTTTTTGTTTTCAGTGGGCATTTTTGTTTTCAGTGGGCTTTTTTGTTTTCAGTGAGTTTTTTTGTTTTCAGTGGGCTTTTTTGTTTTCAGTGAGCTTTTTTGTTTTCAGTGAGCTTTTTTGTTTTCATTGAGCGTTTTGTTTTCAGTGAGCTTTTTTGTTTTCAGTGAGCTTTTTTGTTTTCAGTGAGCCTTTTGTTTTCAGTGAGCTTTTTTGTTTTCAGTGAGCCTTTTGTTTTCAGTGGGATTTTTGTTTTCAGTGAGATTTTTTGTTTTCAGTGAGCATTTTGTTTTCAGTGAGCTTTTTTGTTTTCAGTGAGCTTTTTTGTTTTCAGTGAGCCTTTTGTTTTCAGTGAGCTTTTTTGTTTTCAGTGAGCTTTTTTTTGTTTTCAGTGGGATTTTTGTTTTCAGTGAGCCTTTTGTTTTCAGTGAGCTTTTTTTTCAGTAGCCTTTTGTTTACAGTGCACTTTTTTGTTTTCAGTGGGATTTTTGTTTTCAGTGAGCTTCTTGTTTTCAGTGAGTCTTTTGTTTTCAGTGAGCTTTTTTGTTTTCGGTGAGCCTTTTGTTTTCAGTGGGATTTTTGTTTTCAGTGACCTTGTTTTCAGTGGGATTTTTGTTTTTAGTGAGCTCCTTGTTTTCAGTGGGATTTTTGTATACAATGGATTTTCTTGTTTTCAGTAGGCTTCTTGTTTTCAGTTTTTTTGTGTGTTTTTTTTATTTATTTTTTTTTTTCATTTTTTTTTTCCCTTGAGCTGCTTCCTTTACTATCACGGGTGGAGTTGACAGCAAATGAACAGCCAAAGTGAGAGAGGAACCGGACAGCGGACCTGTTTGAGATCGGTGGTCTGCACCTTCTTAGTGTGTGTGTGTGTGTTTGTGGGGGGGGTAACCCGTCGATGTACTTTTTATAAGCAATGGGACTAATTACGGCGCTGAGTGTTTGTCAGAAAAATGGTGTCAGAGAAATATGACGGAAAAAAAACACTATGAACAAAAAGTTTGGAGTTGGTGAAGATCTCCGAAAAACAGCATAAAAAAGCGATGCGCGTTTCCTGTGTAGAATACAGATAAAAAGACCAAGGTTATAATGAAACGTTTTAGAAGAGCTCTCTACACCAAACAAACGAGCCTTTGAACTCTGTGAACAAAAGTTTGAAGTTGGTGAGAGTTTATATGATAAGCATAAAAGTGATGCCCTTTTAATATGTGGAAAAAGATAAGACGAAAAAATATAATGAAACGTTTTCGAGACTTCACCGAGCCAGCCAACAAACAAACAAATCCATGAACCTTCGCAATAAAAGTTTGAAGATGGTGGAGTATTACGAATAAAAAAGTAATGCGTTTTTACTGTTTCATTAAAAAAAAAGACGAATAAATATAATATAAAGTTTGGGACGACTTCCGTACACGAAAACAAACAAACAAGCACACGCAAACCAACAATGGGGGAATAAAGATTATGCTTAAAGGCGACAGGTGATAATACCCTTGTCAATTAATAAGTAACACTGAGAGGACAAAATGAAAGAAGAAAATAAACAAGAAAGAAGAAAAGAAGAAAGAAGTAATGAAAAAAGAAACACAAAAAGAAGAACATGAGCAGGTAATCAATTACAAAGAACAAAACAGCAACTAGAATTAGACAGTTAACTACGTGACACAAACGACGGGACAACAACTCTGTGACAGCTTGTACGATGAAAAAAATGGACGAAAAATAAAAAAATAAAACATCTCAGTGACAGGCTCGTAAAAAGTAGAAAAATAAGGTGTAAAGAAAAGTAGTCTCCAGAAAATTGCTGTAAAGAGAAGACGAATGACAAAGAATAAAAGGAAAATAAAAAAAATGTGGAGAGAGAAGTGACAAAAATAAAGTAAAATACATCAATGAGTGGTATAAAGAAAGAAGGAAGTGGCGTAACGTGGTGAAAGTGAAAGTGATGGTGATAGATTACAAGAAGTAAAAGGAAATATGTAGAAAAATAAAACTGAAGAAAAGGCGTAAAGAAAAGTAGTGCAAAGGAAAATGAAAAAAAAAATAAGTGCAAGGAAAAGTGGTGGACGGTAAAATATATATGAAACAAAGAAATACTTATTCAAAGAAAAGTAAACCTGGGAAAAGTAATGGAATAAAAGAGTAGTCTAATAAAAAGGCGGAATAAAGAAGAAAAAAAAAGTTACGTAAAGAGAAGTGGTGGAAAGTACAACAGGGAAAGGAAATGAAGAAAAGCAAGAAGTGTTGAGAGAAAAAAGATAACTGGTGTAACTGAAAACACAATGTATGACTTACTCTCTACAAGGAAAGAAGGATCAACATCGCTGCCTGTGCCAACACTGCCGACCTTTTATCCTCCTTTCCTGTACCCCTATTTTTCATTAAGAGGAGGAAAGGAAGGGCAGGTACTTTTCATCTGTTCCCCTGTAGGCCTACCCTTGTTCTACTTCCTTTGCCAGAGAAGAAGAAGGAGTCGTCGTGAAATGCTCTTGTTATACTAAGGGAACCATTCGTATTTTGTGTAAGTAAAGTTGTTGTCGTTGCAAAACGACATCTTTTTCCCTATGTTCTCACTAATATTTCAAGCCAGTGGAGTTGTGAAAGGTAGTTGTGAAATGCGTTCGTGTTGAGCCACTGAGGAAAACCTTTTGTGTAAGTGAAGTTTGTTTCTTTGCAGCACCAGAGCACCCTTCTCTTCGTGTTTCCTGGTCTTCGTGGCGCTGTGTATCTCTCTCTCTCTCTCTCTCTCTCTCTCTCTCTCTCTCTCTCTCTCTCTCTCTCTCTCTCTCTCTCTCTCTCTCTCTCTCTCTCTCTCTCTCTTCATATGAAATCACACCTTTTATTCTTTTCTCTTTCTTTCTTTCATTTTATTTTTATTTTTCTCTGTATTTACATTTTTTTCCTCAAGTTTTCCTTTTTACTTTCCTTCAGTCATATCAGCCGCTTTCTCCTTGTCCTCCTCTTTTTCGTGTTCTCATTTTTCATTCCTTCTTGCGATTATTTTCCTTCTTCATTTTTTCGTCTGTGTCTTTTTTGTTATTTCTTCTCCTCCTCCTAGTTTTCGTTTTTTATCCCATCTAATTTCTTCCCTGTGCACTTTTTTCCTTATATTGATTTTCTTCTCCTTCTTCTTCCTTCTTGTCTCTCTTCTTCCTCCTTTGATCATACTAATTACATCAATGTGATCATACTAATTACATCAATGTCTGATCATACGAATTACATCAATGTCAAGAGAGAGTGCGAAAGGAAAATCAGAAAACAGAAACGCGAATATGAGATGAAAATATCACTCGTTGCCAAGAAAAATCCCAGGTTATTTTTCAGTTACATAAGAAACAAAAAAAAAAATGTTAAAAATAATATCGGCCCACTACTATTAAGTGGCAATACGATTAGTGATGATAAAGGCATGGCGTCGGTCCTAAATTCAACCTTTAGTATCGTATTTACAAAAGAGAACATGACATCGATTCCAGCCCCGAAGATAATTTTACAAGGCCCTGAAGAACATAAGCTTGCATTGACCGAAATTAATATCAGCGAAGTGCGTGCGTACCTGCAGAGTATAGATCCAAATAAATCTCCGGGCCCCGATAATTTATCTCCTCGCGTATTAAGAGAATGTAGTCAACAGCTAGAATTACCCATAACATTAATATTCAACAAGTCATTAGCACAGGCCAGTGTGCCTCTCGAGAGGAAAAAGGCCAATATTACCCCGATCTTTAAAAAAGGAGACAAAAAACAAGCCAGTAATTATCGTCGTATGAGCCTTACGTCTGTCCTAATTAAACTATTCGAAAAAATAATCAGGGATAAAATGATCACTTTCTTGAAACAAATGAATTGATAACTGATAGTCAGCATGGATTTCGTAGAAATCGGCCTTGTCTTACCAACCTATTAACCTTTTTCAACGATGTTTATACATGTTGGGATGCCCGAAGCCCATATGACGTAATTTACCTAGATTTTCAAGAAGCGTTTGATAAAGTTCCTCACGTTAGGCTTATTTCAAAACTGCGTTCCCACGGTATTAACGACCATCTATGTGCGTGGATTCATGACTGGCTCACCGACAGAGAACAACGTGTAGTTCTTAATGGTGAAGCATCGGATTGGCAACCCGTCACCATTGGCGTTCCCCAAGGTTTGGTCCTGGGGCCAACACTATTCATAATTTACATGAATGACTAAGAAACTGATATCCTATCAAAAGTAGCCAAATTCGCCGACGACACCAAATTAGGAGGTACGGTAATGAACAGTCAAAGTTGCGAGAACATTCAATCAGACTTAATAAGACTTGCTGACTGGAGCGAAAAATAGCAAATGAGTTTTAACGTAGATAAATGTAAAGTAATGCACATAGGTGAAAAAAATCCTAACTTTAAATATCAGATTCAAGGACATGAGCTCAGCGAAGTTAAAAAAGAAAAAGATCTTGGTGTCATTATCAGTAACACTCTTAAAATGAGCGATCAATGTTCTGCAGCGAGTAAAAAAGCCAATACGATGTTGGGATTAATCTCAAGAAACTTTGATTATAAATCACCCGAACTTATGAAGAGATTATATTTAGCATTTGTAGGACCACACCTAGAATACGCCGTTCAGTTCTGGTCACCGAACTACATCAAAGATCAAGTTTTGCTAGAAAAGATACTGAGAGGAGCAACCAAACAAATTCCAGCGCTCCGAAACTTGCCATATGACGAGCGTTTAAAGCGTTTAGATATGTTTTCCCTAAAAAAAAAAGCGAGGATAAAAGGGGACTTAACTGAAGTGTTCAAAATCCTTAATGGATTCGACAACATTAACCCAGATAGTCTATTCCAGAGAGACACCAACACAAGAACACGCAGCAACGGTATGAAGTTAAAGGAAAATCGATGTAACACATTGGTGCGCAAAAGTTTTTTCAATAACAGAGTCGTCGATCACTGGAATAGACTCCCACCGTCAGTAGTTAGCGCACAGAGTATCAATAGCTTTAAGTCTTCTTTGGATAAGTACTTCAGGGACATAAGATTATACTGACCCTTTTTCGCATGTTTTCAGAGAGACTGCAGCAAGACCTCAACCTTTATTCATATAGTTCTCCCCCACAACGTAGATTGCAAGTAGCGTAAATTAACAATAGAGTAAAGCAACAGTTAATGTCCGCATGACAGGTGGAGTGAGGTGTGGGTGCAGTAAGGTGACAGGTTACTGGTGCGTGCCCAGTACCGCCAGTAAAACGAGGATCAAGCCTCCACCTGTGCCCCTGAAACTACACCTCACCCATCGTGAGTATTAGGGGGGATTCTGGGGCTGCCCTGTCTAGGCCTCTCGTCCTCTTCCAGTCTCCCTGTATTTCTATGTTCTTATATTCCTATGTAATGAAGTCATTCTCCCCCACAGCTTAGGTTCCCAGTAGTGTAAATTAAGGGTAGTAATTTCCTCTTATTTTTCTCTTTACTGTAAAATTTCGATGTCCCTTTCTTCCTTAAAGGTACATGGTGTTCTCTTCTAACTATTTCCTGCCGGCACGTTGCCGGAGGGAGAGGTGAGTGGGGAGGAGCCTTCGTCTATTCTGTCCTCTCCTACCACACGTAGATTACTAGTAGTAGCGGTAGTAAACAGACACCCTCGCCAAAGACCGATAGGTCTTCTGGTGTCTGTTCTTCCTATGTATTCCTATGTATTCCTCTTCCTCTTTCTCCTTCTTATCTTTTGAAAACACGGAGTCATTTTTATACATAAGATAAGCATTGTTTCCGGTTCAAGAGGAGGAGGAGGAGGAGGAGGAGGAGGAAAAGGAGGAGGAGGAGGAGGAGGAGGAGGAGGAGGAGGAGGAGGAGGAGGAGGAGGTGGCAGATAGAAAGAGGGGAAAGGGGAGAAGATGAAGGCCGGAGGAAAAAAAAAATTAAGTGGGAGTATTTGGAGGAAAGAGAACTGGAGGAGAAAATGAGGAAGGGTAAATGAGTGGAAAATAACGAAGACGCGATAATAACGATAAGAAAGTGAAGGAGGAGGAGGAGGAGGAGGAGGAGGAGGAGGAAGAAAGGGAAAAACATGAGTAAGGAATAGAGGGATAATATATACATAAAGGGGTTAGTTTTGCAAAGTGGGAGATGACAAGAGAGAGAAAGGATTGCAGGCAGGATGGGATGAATGAGTGAAGAAAGGAAGGAAAGATAAAATGAACGAATGAAGAAAGAATGGATAGAAGGAAGGAAGGAAGGAGGGAAGGTAAGAAAGAAGCTACACCAGCAAACAGGAAGGATGAGAGGGAGAAAGTAAAATAAATTCAATGGAAAAGAAAATGCATATGTATAACAGAGAAAATAAAAAGAAAAAAAGGACACGGAAATGGATAAGGACAAGGGAGAGAAAACGAGGAGATATGGGTTAAAGGGGAAAGATAGAGGGTGTATGAGGGAGGAGAGAAGATAAAAAGAAGTAGAGAATAGGATGAGTATGAGACCGCAAAAAAGTAGAAAGAGGAAAAGAAAGGAAAGATAAGGAAGGGAAGGAAGCATGCGGATGGATAAGAGAAGGGAGCGAGGGGGAAGAGGGGAAAGGAGAAAAAACAGAATGTATGACAGAGGGTGACGAAGAGAGAGAGAGAGAGAGAGAGAGAGAGAGAGAGAGAGAGAGAGAGAGAGAGAGAGAGAGAGAGAGAGAAACGAAATTAAAAGAGCAATTGGGAAAAGTGAAGAGAAGAGAAAGAGAAGGGGAAGAGAAGAGAAGAGAAGAAAAGGAATTAGAGAGAAGATATGACAAAGCAAGAATTTAATCTGAGGGAAAAGCCGATAAACGAAACCGGATAAAAGAAATAAGAGGAAAGGAACAAAAAGATAAAATATACAGGAACTGATAGGAAAGAAAAATGAAGAATACAACCAAACGGATCTAGAAAAAAATATACATATGAAAAAACACAAAAATCTGAAGGGCACGAAAGAGAAAAACGAAATAAAATCTTGAACGCCAGTTAGCAAAGGTATGGGAGGAAAAAAAAGAGAAAAAACAGATGAGAAAAATAAGAAAGGACGGAAGGAAAGGGAAACGAGTGACAAAGACAGAAAGACAGACGGACGGATAGTGACACAGACAGACAGACAGACGGATAACTGAGGAGGTGGGAAGATGAGACAAAATGGGGAAGAAAAAGAACACACAAACAAAACGAGGGAGGCGGAAGCGAAGATAAAAGAAATCGAGAAAGAAAAATACACAGGAAAAAAAATTGAAAGGAAGGAGAAGGGGAAAGAAAGACGATGAAACAGAAGGAAGAAGAAGAAGAAGAAGAAGAAGAAGAAGAAGAAGAAGAAGAAAAAGGAGATGAAAAGAAAAATAATAAAAAAGAAAAATTTAAGAAAAGAAAAAAATGGAGAAAAGAGGGAATAGAAAAAAAATAGATAATAGAAAAGTGAAAAGAGACAAAGGGTAAAGGAAAACCGGTCAGAATGAGACAAGAAAACACACACACACACACACACACACACACACACACACACACACACACACACACACACACACACACACACGAGGAGGGGAAAAATAAATACGTGGTAGTGGATACAATAAAACAAAATCAATAACGATAAAGAAGAAATATAAAACAAACCAGGAAGTCAAGATAAGGAATGAAGCAAGGAGATAACACGTGTGGTGATAATTTAGGAAGCAATAGACAACGGAAGAATGCGTGATAAAGGTCATAAATAGATATAAAAACGGTAATAAGGGAGATAAGACGAGAGGAGAGAGGAGGAGGAGGAGGAAATGAAGGCAGAGATGTTAGTGGAAGAACAACAATAACAATAACAAGAAGAACAGAAACAAGATGATGATAATGAAGAGAAAGCGAAATAAAGGAAAAATGTATAAATAGAAGTGGATAAGGGGCAACAAGAACTGAAAAAGAGGAGGAAGAAAACGAAAATAACGAAACAATTGTTACAAAATATCTCAAAGGCTTCCTGTGACAAACACTATACACACCAGCCTAACACAAGACCCATATTTCTAAACGCTTCGGGGCTGACACACCCACAGTTAATAAGGCTTTCGAATATTGTGTTAGTCTTTCCGTGGGTAGTTTTATTAGCCTAGCATTAGATTGACCAGACTTCTGCGCCATGAACGTGAACAAACACCTATGAAAACCTGACTAGCCTCCTCTGTGACTCTGGAAATATTTTGTGTGTGAGCCGAACACATCTAATGTAAGGAGGACTGGAAACGCAGAAATGGACGAACAAATAAGAGAAGTTGAGGAAAAGTAATGGAAGAACAAGAACGCAAACAAGGAGGAATATAATGAAAAAAACAAGAACAATTACTGTGATAGTGATTAGAACAAGAACAAATGCCAGAGAACGAAAAGAAAATGAAACAGAAGTGATAATAATAAAAACAAGAGCAAAAATAAACAACGTAAAACAGAAGTCGTGACGGCCATCCAGACAAACACGCTTCACGCTTCTTGCTGACCGCCTCGGAATATACTCGCGTTCGAGGTGGGACAAAACTACCACGCCTTACATACAGACAGACATAGCCTTTGTGCGCTCATATAGTACACACAAACACAAATATATACACACGCATCCCTGTTTGTGAAGTGTGCTGAGGAAAACACACTGAACATACAAAAGACAAACATAAATGGGTACACACACACACACACACACACACACACACACACACACACACACACACACACACACACACACACACACACACTATAGTTCACTCTAACACACACACACACACACAAAAAAAAAGAGGTGGAATATGAGGATGATAAAGAGGAGGAGGAGGAGGAGGGGGAAGAGTTGAAGCAAGTAGGAAAAACAGAATGGAAGAAACGAAAACACAAAGTAAGAAGAGAAGAAGCACAACAGAAACATGAAAAATATATAATTTTTTTTTACAGCTAAGGAGACAGTTCAGGGGCGTAAAAAAAAAAAAAAAAAAGCCCGCTACTCACTGCTTCCGAACAGAGGTCAAAGGAGTGTCCAAAACGAGAGGTCATTTTCGGGAGGAGAGGTGTCCTGATACCCTTCTCTTGAAAGAGTTCAAGTTGTAGGCAGGAGGAAATACAGATGAAGGAAGATTGTTCCAGAGTTTACCAGCGTGAGGGATGAAGGAGTGAAGATGCTGGTTGACTCTTGCATAAGGGGTTTGGACAGTATAGGGATGAGCATGAGTAGAAAGTCGAGTGCAGCGGGGCCGCGAGAGGAGGGGAGGCATGCAGTTAGCAAGTTCAGAAGAGCAGTCAGCATGAAAATATCGATAGAAGATAGAAAGAGAGGCAACATGGCGGCGGAATTTGAGAGGTAAAAGACTATCAGTATGAGGAGGAGAGCTGATGAGACAAAGAGCCTTTGACTCCACTCTGTCAAGGAGAGCTGTGTGAGTGGACCCCCCCCCCACACATGAGATGCATACTCCAAACGAGGGCGGACAAGGCCCCTGTAAAATGGATAGCAACTGTGCGGGGGAGAAGAACTGGCGGAGACGGTACAGAACGCCCAGCCCCGAGGAAGCTGATTTAGTAAGAGATGAGATATGAAGTTTCCAGTTGAAATTTTGAGCTAAGAATAAACCGAGGATGTTTAGTGTTGAGGAAGGTGATAGCTGAGTGTTGTCAAAGAATAGTGGATAGTTGTTTGGAAGATTGTGTCAGTAGATGGGTGGAGAAACTGTGTTTTTGAGGCGTTAAAGGACACCAGGTTTCTCTTGCCCTAATCGGAAATAATAGTAAGGTCTGAGGCTAAGCGTTCTGTTGCCTCCAGCCTTGAATCGTTAAGTTCCTGTATGGTGGGTCTTCTAAGAAGTTGAGTAATGCAGAGTGGAGTTATCGGCGTAGGAATGGATAGGACAGTTCGTTTTGGAAAGATCATCAATGAACAACAGAAAGAGAGTGGGAGATAGGACAGAACCTTGTGGGACACCACTGTTAATAGGTTTAGGGGAAGAACAGTGACCGTCTACCACAGCAGAAATAGAACGGTCAGAAAGGAAACTGGAGATAAAGGTACAGAGAGAAGGATAGAAACCGTAGGAGGGTAGTTTGGTAAGCAATTGAAAATGACAATAAGTAAAGAAAAGAACGAAAGGAACAAGAAATAAGGGCACGAAAAAATAAGAAGAAAATGGGATATGAACGAAAGGACAGTTAATGAAAAACTCAAAAACACTAGAAAAAAGTCGAACCAATAAAAGGAAGCGAAAAATCGCAGAAAGTGGGAAAAAGTTTAAATGAAAAAAAAAAAAAATTGACTGTCACACTCAATTCAAGCAGTGAGTTTTTTTTTCCCAATCCAAACACTCTCCAATTTTACCTCGTTTTCAGAATTTTCTTATCCATTAACGCTCTCTCTCTCTCTCTCTCTCTCTCTCTCTCTCTCTCTCTCTCTCTCTCTCTCTCTCTCTCTCTCTCTCCCAAAGAACATAAAAATGGCCGCTACTGTTGTTACTCACCTCCTCCCCTCCGCCGGACGCCTGGAAAAAAGGAAAAAAAGGAATATTATACATAAGTCCGAACACTAAAACACAGAGGAATAAAATACATGAAGACACGAAATACTGGACGGTGAATGGATGGATGAATGAGTGCAAAACACTGAATGGAGGAGAGAATCATAATTGAATGAAGGCAAAAAATAGATGGGCAAATAAAAAAATGGATATATTATGAATGAATTAATAAAGGAATATCTTATATATATATATATATATATATATATATATATATATATATATATATATATATATATATATATATATATATATATATATATATATATATATATATATATATATATATATATATATATATATATATATATAAACAAATAATATTCATAAACATATTATCGAAGGCAAAGTATTATTATTATTATTATTATTATTATTATTATTATTATTATTATTATTATTATTATTATTATTATTATTATTATTATTATTATCATTAGCAGTAGTAATAGTAGTAGTAGTAGTAGTAGTAGTAGTTGTGGTAGTAGTAGTAGTAGTAGTAGTAATAGTAGTAGTATCATTATTATTACTATTATTTAAGTAGTAGTAGTAGTAGTAGTAGTAGTAGTAGTAGTAGTAGTAGCAGTAGTAGTAGTAATCAATGCTGCAAGTGTAAGTAAGATGCACATGAAAAAAACAGTTCTACGAAAAAAATGGAAACAGAAAAAAGATAAAGCAAAGTAAACCTTACACCTTAACGTACATAAAACACAATAAAGATAATTAAAGCAATTGAGTAAAAAAGGTAACTGTGACATTCTTTAAGAGTTGGCAGTAGAAGACACGTCATGTTTATAATTTTTCTTAATGTTCTTTCCAGGTTATAAACTTTCTCAATCTACTATTTCAAGAGTTTCTGTAATGTGTCGCTTTCCTGTGTGATTTTGTGCCGGCTTTATTACGGTATTTTTTATTGGCTGCCTGGCTCGATTTTACTTCTCAGCATTCTCTCTCTCTCTCTCTCTCTCTCTCTCTCTCTCTCTCTCTCTCTCTCTCTCTCTCTCTCTCTCTCTCTCTCTCTCTCTCTCTCTCTCTCTCTCTCTCTCATAGCCAGAGGTAAAAATGCTTAAAAGGAAGAAAAGTTCAATAAGCTTATGACCTTCCTGAGAGAGAGAGAGAGAGAGAGAAAATGACCGAAAATTATAAAGAAATGAACCACTAAGTTGATAATGAGGTAAACACAAAATTCAAGCTGATAAGACAGTTGAGTTAGAAGAGAAAAAAAAAAAAGTGGCGAGGAATTAAAGAGGAGGAGGAAGAGAAGGAGGAGGAGGAAGGGGGGAGGAGGAGGGGGGGAGGATGAGGATGAGGAGGAGGAGGGGGGGAGGGGGAGGAGGAGAGGGGGAAGTGGGAGGGGGGAGGAGGAGGAGGAGGGATAAGACCTGCTCAGTAAATTACTTCCTCTCCGTCAGTGTCGGGGTCAAGTTGAAGGAAAGGGGAAAAAAGGAAAAAGAAGGCCGTGTGTGTGTGTGTGTGTGTGTGTGTGTGTGTGTGTGTGTGTGTGTGTGTTTTTTATAGATTAAAAAGAGCCTCCATCCGGAAGGGAGCTACGATGGGAACAATCGGTTAGATTGCTCGCATTGCAATTCATCGGCCCCTGCCGGAACGCTGATGACTGTGGCACTCAACCATATCTTTTACTACACTACAGATAAATAATACAAAAAACTAAAGAATTATACATAAAGAATAACAAAATATAGGACGAGTTGGGTCTTATGTGGGGCGCTGCTGGCATAGCGCTGCTGCGTTCCCGCGGATCACTGCGAGGCTGACCCGCTGCCGCAGCCACTCCGTTTCCCGCTTTTCCCCGTCCTCTCTCGGATGCGCCTGCCGAGGGTCTTGATGAGGTCGCTGAAGGCGGGACCGAGGACTCCGGTCGTCTCCACCGTCAGCGGCATGAAGTCATACCGCTGACCGAGGTCGGCGTAGCGCTGCCGTTTCCGGGCCTCGGCGGAGCGTGCGGCAGCGCCTGCTGTGGTAGCGCAGTCGATGAGGTGGGTGCTGCCGGTGTTCACGCAGGTGGCGTCTCACGCTAGCATCTTGCCCTGCGTGAATGGGTAAATCGTGATGCCGTCGGGACGGAGTCCATCGCCGCGGTCTAGACCCCGCGGCTCGAGGATGGCCGCCACACCGGCAGATGGCAGTGCCCTGTACACCACATCGTTGAGGGCTGCGTGGCGGGGCAGGCGACCGGGGTCTCTCTTGCAGGACAGGTTGTGGTGTCCCAGCCTGTCCGCCATGGCTCCGCAGCGACATCGGTGGGGCTGCTGTGTGGGGACTCCCAGTCGCAGGGCTACTCCTGTCCGGACCGCCTCGTCGGGGAGGAGAAGCCCGAGTCTCTCGACGGGAAGGTCCGAGAGCCAGGCGCCGCTGTGAGGAGCCCGGGCAGCAAGGAGCCGCGCTCTGTCAACCTGGTTAGCGTGGGACAGAAGATTGGACAGGCGGTGTTCGGAGGCTGCCTCGTCAAGGTGGCGCTGCTGTAAGGGCTCTTCAGGGTTGAAGGTGGGACATTGCGTAGCCGTAAAGGCGTCGATGGCGGATGCTAGGGGGGCCGGTCTGTCGCCGGTGGGGCGGCGGTTGATTGTACAGACCAGGTCTCGCGTAGCATCCACAGACGCAATGTAGGCAGGTGTGTGTGTGTGTGTGTGTGTGTGTGTGTGTGTGTGTGTTATGGTTTTATTGCTGAGGAAGCATATACGAAAACACTTAGTACACAAATATAGTGTCTGGGTTATAGTTAGCATGAAAATAGGAAAACAGATAGCAAGAAAAGCAGCGCTGGTAGTAGTGGTAGTAATGAGCGTAGTAGTAGTCGTATAGTACTAGTTGAAATAGTAGCAGTAGTATTAGTATTAGTATTAGTATTAGAAGTATTAGTATTAGTATAGTAGTAGTAGTAGTATAGTAGTAGTTTTAGTAGTAGTAGTAGTAGTAGTAGTAGCAGTAGTAGTAGTAGTAGTAGTAGTAGTATAGTAGTAGTTGTAGTAGTAGTAGTAGTAGTAGTAGTAGTAGTAGTAGTAGAAGTAAAGTACTAAAGTCTGTTCACTTAAGTCTGACCCAAGCTGACAACATAAACCTAAGCGTGTTCGTAAGCACAGTGCAGATTAGCAGAAAGTGTTGCATGAGATAAACACAAACAGAGGTTAAAGAAAACTTGCAAACCATAACAGTAGCCAATCAGCACTCAGCTTGCCAACACGCTTAGGTTTATGTTGTCAGCTTGGGTCGGACTTAAGTGAACAGACTATAGTTGTAGTAGTAGTAGTGGTAGTAGTAGTAGTAGTAGTAGTAGTAGTAGTAGTAAGAGTAGTAGTAGTAGTAGTAGTAGTATAGTAGTAGTTGTA